>NW_007578429.1:310722-312502 GCF_000690725.1 Stegastes partitus | reverse complement strand
AACTCATAAATCTTGGGCTTTGCGCTGTCACCAAACCGGTTTTACATTTCGGCACAACAACATCCAAACTCCCGTCTCAGGTCGTCTTTCCTCCACAATAGGAGTTTATCTGGACCACAGAGCAGGTGTTCTGTCTTTCTACAGCGTCTCTGACACCATGACTCTCCTCCACAGAGTCCAGACCACGTTCACTCAGCCGCTACTTGCTGGACTTTATCTTTGGATTATTGATGACACTGTTGAGTTCATTAAACTCAAATAGACAGAGGTTCTTTTAAGGCACAGCGGCTTGAAATGTGTTTTACTTTCCAGCTGACTTGGCCTCTGACATCTGATCGTCTGTTGGTTTGTTGGTGTTGCCGTTTGTTTGGGTGTCTGTCATCATGACTTTAATTCATCTTGTCCACATGAAAATCTCAACGTCTTTATGCTCCACATGTTTACTGAGTGTCTGTATGTTGTTCTTTCTCTTTGACTCTGTGGGTCACATAAAATATGAAATCTATAATTACATTTACTCTGATTGGTTTGGCAGAACAAATGTTGTCTAAGGTGCTGTCCAGATGCTGTCATGTAAACTGTAATGTCAATGTTTTATTGTCTGTAGCTGATGTTGTGAGTCAAACACACTGACTGTGTGGATGAAATGAATCTGTGCTTGAAATCACTGAACAAGCATCATTTACTGGTTTAATGTGTTTGTCACAGAACTGTTTGTCTTTACCTGCATCCTGGTGTCCAAGGTTAAAAAGGATTAAAAGCATTGTTTTTATGCTCAGTGTGCAAAGGAGATGAATATTTATTTCCAACAGCAGCATTCAGGAACTACAGAGCTCCATGTTGTAATGTCCGATTTGACCTGAAGGTGGTGCTGTTTTGTTGTCATGTCAAAGCAGAACTGACAAAATACATCAAGTTACCGTCTCCAGTCAGAACTGATGATGATTTCCACCTGCTGCTATAAACACACAAGCTCTCCTGGAAAACCTCCAGAGAGTTTAAAAAGCTGACGGAGGCTCTAAAAGTCTTTAGTTTGTTCAGAATCAGTTTTTAAGCTGAGAAACTTCCATAAAAACTCCGTCCGTCCAGCTGCACACGCCCACAATAACAGGATGACAACAACCCTGAGTGTGTGACTGTGATGAATGGTTACTGTGGGTTTGGTAGGTGTCACTTCATGAGAGGTCACAACAAGATAAGACAGTAGAAACATTAAATATACCAGTCTGACCCAGTTCATGTTCATTCAGGGAGAAAAAACTGAATTTCCCAACGTATGCAAAATCACATTCACTTAAACAAGGCAATAAGACGTCAATATAGAGCTTAGCCTGCCTGGTTCACTGTGCATTTGAAGGTTGATGCATCACTAACTCTGAATGTTGCTGAACTTGAATAAGCTGTATGCAGGAATCTCACCATGTCAGGGCAGGACAACCTGAAACGGATAAAGATCTCACTGGCAGACACTGAAATGGACTTTTTACAGCAACAAGCTTTGCTCAAGTCCAAAAATGAAGAACAATGTGAACGGCTCACACATACAATTGAAAAGAACTCACTTAATGTAGATTTAAGTGTAACATGCTGCAAAACGGTTAGAATTAGACCAACACTGATAACCCTCCCTCCTCTCCAACAGAGTCCTGCCTCCTCCCCTTTCACAGATCTGCCAGTTGAGGGATTGTAATCAGTGTACAAAGGTGGGTTTGGCCTCCTGTGTGACGCTTTAATTTGCTGTGAAGGAAGTAAAAACTCTGCAGACGTTCAGTATCGCTGA
>NW_007578429.1:290817-309050 GCF_000690725.1 Stegastes partitus | reverse complement strand
TGGGTCGGTTTGTGTTCAGCTTTGATTTAGGTCCATGATCTGTAGTTCACTTCTGTTGTTCTATAAAGTAGATTTTAGCAGATAAAGTTCAGGACGGTGATTACAGAAGGAATGCTTCCTTTGTGATGTTTAAAGTGATGAAAACTAGATAAGACGTGTGTTAAGTAACAAAACATGAGTAAGTATAACAGAGAAAGGTGTCTGAAAATAATACTGCAGTGATTAAACCCACATCTACATATTTCAATCATACTACTCTTCATATTGTGTAAATGTTTGATCATATTGATGAATAGTTTTATTCTATAGTTGCTGTAAAGGGTTTTATTCATGATTGTCATTGAATCAAATGTAGAAACACATTGGAGCTGCAGCGATCAGTCAGTGAGATGATGAGAGAACAGATTGATTAGTAATTTTCTTCTTCATGTGTGACAACAAACTGAATGTCGTTGGGTTTTAAAATTGAGCTGTTAAAATATAAAAAAGGAATCTGAATTCTTGAGCTGTATAATAACAGGCATGTGTTTCTGAAAATGCATTAATTTAAAAAAAGGTGGTGGTTGAACTTAAAGGCTAATAAATGATTGTTTATTGGATCAAGAGTTCTGTCATTTACTTTCATTTTTAGTTAAATGTCATCAGTTTTCTCACTCGTAATCACACAAACATCAAAGTGTGTTATCTGAACTATGCAGCGTATTGGGGAGAAGTCAGCTGTTACTTTGCCCTGAGTAGAGTCTGACAGGCAAAGCATCACTACTAATCCAATGGCTGATTACCTGTGGGAATGTCTTTTAAACACTGACTTGCATTAATGCTCAGCCGACGCTTGTTGGAACAGTTTCCTCAGCTGCTGTAATAAAACTGTGTTTAAAATCAAAACTGAAAGCCGAGAACAACTGAAGCGTGTTCAAAGTTTTGTTTGGATTTAAAGGTGTTTGGTCAGACATGAAAACACCTGCAGCACTCACTGACCTGACTGCAGTGATGTGTGCTTATTCCAGTTTGACCTGCAGGTGGTGCTGTTCTACTATTTATTCTACGAGCTTTCAGTTGGAGGGTTTTGACGGCAGCATGAAGACGAACCTGAACGAGCAGATCGTTTAAAAGCAGAACCAGAAAACTAACTAAATATATCAAGTTAGAGTCGGAACAGTCGATGAATTTCATCTGCTAGCATTAAAAATCCCACAAAACTCTCCTGGAAAGCTTCCTTGGAGTTCAAAAAGCTGATGGAGGCTCTTAAAATTAGTTCAGAATCAGTTTTTCAGCTGAGAATCTTCCACAAAAACAAACTCTGTCCGTCCACATTCGACCACAAAGAACAGATTACTACAAACCGCGAGTATGTGACTGTGACTAATGATTAATGATTAATGATTCCTGTGGGTTTGGTAGGTGTCACTTGATGAGACGTCACAACAAGATAAGACAGCAGAACCTTGACAGACATCAGTCCAGCCTGACTTATTCATACAGGGAGTAAAAACTGAATTTTCCCGACGTCTGTAAGCGTTTGTGGAATCTCACCCAATCCAATCCAAACATGCATCACCAGTAACGTGGCGATGACATCAATCTATCTTCCACTGTTCTTCCACTTTTACCTTGACTTCTTCCACCGCCGCCTTCTGGTCCTCACATGAACAAACTCACCGTCTTTGTCGGGGTTGCTGAGGGCGACGGCGGTCGAGTCTCCGTTGATGACGTCCAGGAAGAAGTCTGCGGGGTTGTTGTGGGCCTCACAGGTGTATCCTGGGAAGTAGAGTTTCCCAGCAGAGTTACAAACATCCCCTTTCCATCATGTCGGGTCATGTCGGGTCATATCGGGTCAAAGCTGAGCTCACGTTCTTACCGATTTCCGAGAAGTACTCCAGTGCTCTCTGTGCAGGGCCGTGGTAGACCTGATCGTTACAGTTACACAGAAAACGACGGTTAACAAGATCGAGACCGTGAAGAGTTTCTTGTTAAGTTCGTCAAGAGGCAGCCGGTGTGAGTGACCTGTTTGCCGTTGACGAGCAGGGTGAGGCTGTCGAACAGGCGGTAGATGCTGTATCGAGGCTGGTGGATGGACAGGATGATGGTGCGACCGTGGTTCGCCATTCTGTAAAAAGGAAAACAAACCAACATGGATTTATTCATTCAGAATTCACAAGTCGGACAGGTTCCCGGAAAGTGTCTTTGGATGTAAAAACGGATGTAAACAGCAGAGTTCAGGTTGAACTGAAGCCCCTCCAGTGCTTGTTTATTAGTTTAAAGTTTCCACGGAGCTCTGAGCTGTGGACAAAGCTAATGTTAGCCTCATTAGCCGCTCAGCTTCCTAATACGAAGGATTTCTGATTGTTGTGGTGCCGCTAACGACCAACATAAAACTAACCCGCTGGGTGTTCAGTGCCTCAGATGCTGGCAGTGCATGAAGACCTCTGTGTTCACTCTTGCAGCCAGAACAATTGGTGAGTTTTTGAACCAGGTTTAGATATCTTAGAGCTACCAGAAGAAGCCGTAGAAAGTAAATAAAGCTGTTTGACCGTGAGGCGGCTGTTTACTCTAAATGGTTCACCTGAGGGGGCGGGGCTAAACGAAGAGTTGTAGGGCGACATTACAGCAAAAAACATGACATTTGGCCTTTTTTCATGATTTAAAGCACGTTTAAAATGTCTGGTGCTTCAGTGAGTCATGACAATGACAGTCGAAGAGGACGTTTGTGGAGTTTTAATGTGCCATTTTCAGATTGAAACACCAGAAGCTGCCTGCTGCTCTGTGCACAGCTCGTAGCTTATGTTTGGATCCCACTGGTCGTCTGGATTTGTTAACCTTGTAAAGTTTGCATCTGGTTCCTCACAGATTGTGCACCGCTCGCGCTCACCTCTTGAGCAGCAGCAGCACGGAGTTGGCCGTGCTGGCGTCGAGGCCGGTGGTGGGTTCGTCCAGGAAGAGGACGGGCGGGTCGATGATCAGCTCCATGCCGATGTTCGTCCTCTTCCTCTCGCCGCCGGAAACCCCGCGAATCAGCTGAGTGCCCACCTGCACAAACACACAGCGGATCACACGTCTGCTGAGTCTTTCTTGGTTCCTTCCCTCGATACGTCTCCTTAAACCTTCTGTTCACGGCGTTTTTTTCAATTTCACTTCTTTTAACTCACTCTTTGTGCCTTTTTTGATGCTTTGTTTCGCTTTTCTCTGAGTCTGAACAACAGCATTTGAGGAACTATTAAAGATAAAAACCTGAAATCTTCAGTTATTTCTCATCATGTTTTTGATTCAGAATCTGCAATACTGGACAAATAGATCAAATAACCTGATTATGGGTGCGTTGAAATATTTGAAAAACATTAAAGCTGTCATGAAAAGTTCCATCTTTGAGATCATATTAACATCAAAATCGATGATGCAGAAGTCAACAAGTGAACTTTAAAAAGCTATTTTCATTGGACTACCACAGAAAAAACAATATTGGTAGATGAGTGTTTAAAATGGTTCAGTTGTTTGTTCATGTCAACTCAAAGATGAGACTTTTATCTTGAGTTTCTGTGGTTTAAACAGCTTCAAATGTCAATGTGCAGAAAAATAAACTTGCTGAAAGAAGGTCAATGGGCAGCTTTTTAAAAAAAAAAGATTTCTACTTGATCTCAGAAAGTATTCGATGCATCAGGATAAACTTTCAGAAACATCTTAATACACATTATGACAGAAACATTTCAGGCAAACCAGAGATGGTTGAGCACAAATTGCTCTAAACAAGTGATGCTTTGTGACTTTCTTTCCTCACCCTGGAGTCGGCCACTCGGCCCAGTCCCAGCTCCTGGATCAGTCTGTCGACCTTCTGCTTCTTCTCCTCCTGACTGATGGTGGACGGGAGACGCAGCGCCGCCGAGAAGGTGAAGTTTTCTCTGACCGTCAGAGTTCCCATCACCACGTCGTCCTGCAAGACAGAAAGCAAACGTTCCTACTTGAGACCTCTACGACAGATTTGTCCTCAGAAGGAATCAGAGCCCGTCTGACTTGTAGATCTGCCCTCCTGCCTGCTTCACCCACCTGCACCACGTATCCAGACAAACACTTGAAGTTCGGAGGCTGAGGAGCTCCGTCGATCAGGACCTCCCCTGAAAGACCTGCGGGGTCCTTCCTGGCCGCCAAAACATCCAAGAAGCTGCAAGAAAAAGCAAAACAAGGCGGGCTCAGAGTGGAGTTGGGAACTGAAGCACGGTGTTCGACTAATTCACTCTGAAGCACCAAGAAGAACGTCAAGATTTAAGTCTTAATTCTGTTCCTATTGTGTTATGGCTTTTGTTCTTTAAAACAACATCTAGAAGTACCAATAATAGTACCGTAAAAGTACCACATTGATAAGATAACATCAGTTCAAAATGAAATATTTCACAAAATGCCACCAAGTGAAGCCGTTTCTGTTCCTGATTCTTTGTTAAATTTGTTTTGTGAAAGTTAACCAAATGAAAAATGGGTTTGAAGCTTTAATTATTTCTTTTTTTCTTCCCATTGCTTCACAGTTTAACCCAAAGTTCAGCAACTTGCTGCTCAGAGACTGTTGCTGTTTCCTGCTGCAGGTGTTTAATCAGCTCAGAGGAAATCGTCCGAAACAGCCGCAAGCAACAAACTGAGCTTCAGCTCCTGTTGAAATGTGGATCAAGTCCTTCTTCAACCATCTTCTTCTACGTCGACTAGAGGACCAGCGCCACCAGCTGTTTGTCTCGATGGACCAGCTCTTACTTCTCTCATTACCCAATGGATGGAAAACGGCACTAATTATGATTTTGGGTTCCAATTTTCCATCAATTTTGGCTAAAATTTGCTCTAAATTGGAGCCTGACAAATGTTTAAGAAGCTCTTTTTTTTCCTACAACACTCACGATGATTTGCCGCTTCCCGTCGCTCCCATGATGGCGTTCAGACCCGGCTTCATGATCCCACTGAAAGAAAGGAAAAAAAGATGCAAAAGACATGATGACTTCAGTTTGGAGCAGGGCTTTCCTGCTTCTACTGGTTTTTACTACAGTGACGCAGCAGTTTCACTTCTCGGTTTCTCAGAGGTGAATGTGGCGACTACAGGTGATCCGTCGACTTGTTTTTCAGGAACTGAAAGTGCTTTTCTCTCCCATTTCAGCCAGATGGAAACAAACAAAACCGCACTTTGTTGGGTTGTTTCGCAACAGTTTGAGTCATTTTTAGGTTTTTTTTGTGCTGAGGACCACAGGGAGGAAGTCCAAAGTCTGCCGGGTCATTTACTCAGCAAATGTCATACAGGGCTGCAGAGTTGTTTGTCCTCCTGTTCGACGCCTCGGTCTGTCTTTGCTGTCTGTTGGCCCTTCATTCATTTTCACTTTCTTCGTACGTCTTTAAACCCTCTGAAGCCGAAGCAGGGTGTTGATGCTGCTGTCACATTGCTCGGTAGCCGACATCATTACAGCGCCATAAATCCTTGTGGAAAAGTAAAAACTAAAGTGGAATTTCTGTGATCATTTATTTTACAAAACTGGAATAAACATGTTGAACACTTTTCTGCATGCCAACAGCTGCTCCCAATACTGGAAAAACTATCGATATTTCATTGTTTGTTGCTCCTCTGTTCACCGTTTCTGAGCCATGCTGCATTTATGTTGGTTTTTATTATTATTTTCAGTCACATCTCTGCTCTAAAAAGTACCTGAAGTTTGGTTTGTGCCTGTTGGTCGCAGCAGAAGGAGTCAAGGCCGAATATTTTTGTAGAATCTGGTGCAAACGGTTTAAAATGAGGCTCGTGGAATAAAGCGATTTTAATGAAATATCACGAATTTTAAGCTCAGATTTGGTTCATTTCTTACTGACAGAACTGTACGTAACAGATGACTAGTTTAAGGGCCGTCGGAAATTTAGAAATCCGGTGATTCTTGCTGTTTTTTTCTAGTTTCTGATAAATATTATTTTGGTGATTTTCAAGAAAACATGCAGTTGAAACACGAGGGATGGATTCAGACAGTTGAGCTGAAGAACTTGAAATGAGACGTCTGATGGCGGACATACGTGGGCTTCAGGGACACCCCAACGTTTAGTCTTCATGAAGCTTTAGAGAAGCTTGTTGCTCATCCTGATATTAAGACTTCTCGCTATGAAACGTCTGCCGGGTCATGAGTCAGCAGATCGCTGTGCAGCGACAGTTTGATTCATCTTGTGGTTTACGCTCCGGAAGATGACTTCCTCAGTCAGTCGGGTCATTGATTCAGCAAACATGACGCTGCAGTTTATTTTCAGAGACGAAAACATGACGCTGCAACTTTGCTCTGATGACTCCATGACAGAAGCTTTTCTTTCCACATCCGGTCGTCTCATCTTTTTACATTGTTGTGGGTTTTTTACGCCACGTCATCCTTTTTTTTAAACTCCACTTCTGTCTTTTCATGTCTTTTCTTTCACTTCTGTTTCTTTCAAGCCTTTTCCCTCCCATCACCGTTACATCGTTTATATCTTTTCACACCTTTCCTTCTATTCCTCGGTTTCTTTCATGCCTTTTTTCATGTCTTTCTATTCTTCCTTCTCTTCCTTTCCCCAGTTTTAATCTTCGTCTCTCTTTGTTCTTGTATGAGAAACGTCAAACTGTACATCTGATAAGTGAAAAACAACCCCCACGTCCAACATGGCGCTCATTTTAGAGCGTCCACATGGTTTTTACAGGCTCAGCAAGTCCCACCGTCTCACATTTAACCCCTCAAACCAAA
This sequence comes from Stegastes partitus, assembly GCF_000690725.1. NCBI lineage: Eukaryota > Metazoa > Chordata > Actinopteri > Pomacentridae > Stegastes > Stegastes partitus. The sequence continues at coordinate 302,337 of NW_007578429.1, read as the reverse complement.
CGTTTAACATCCAGCCTCCTTGTGATAACAGGTTTTACTGCATCTTTATCACACGTATACACGATTTACAGTCACATTGCATCGTATGGGCTCTTATACCGCACCCAGCAGGACAAAAAAACAGGGTGGTGGTCCATTTTCCTGTATTTTATAGAGCTCTGAAGGCAGAACTATCCCTAAACAGAACTGTGGTGGATTTATTCCACCATTAAACTCGGGTTTTGGAGCTAAATCCACTAAAAAAAAAGGAAAACAGTTCATGTAGAAAATGCATAAAGTTATAAGACAAGCAGTTAAATGTGGAATCTGCATCCCATTCAGTTTAATCATCGTCATCGTCCTGTAATAAAACAATCTGTTCGACCTTCACTGACCATAAACTTTGGTCCGAATGCAGTTTCATCCCAACGTTTGAGTAACAGTTGGAGGCAGAGACGCTGCATTCACAGTAAATGACAGTAAAGGAGGTTTTTAAAGGCTGCAGCCGTCGTTCTCACGTGAACAGATAAACCGCACCTGCCTTCGACTTTGTCAATGATTACACACACTGGATAATAAAATACCACAGATAGCAGTAAAGCCGCGCACATGCTGCACTTTGGCCGACTGCAGTTTTTCATAACATACACACATAATAGAGGCTTTGATGAGTTTCATAACAGCGTGCAATAAAAGACTGTGATTGTTTAGCGTTGTGTGCTGGTGTTTCAGACGTACAGTGAAGACACGTGTTGAGGCGACTGCTTTTTTTTCCCCCTTTTACGATCAATGACAGTGTTTTGATTTTACAGGATGAAACACTGCAGCAAAACTACGTTTAAATCCTTTGCATCTCCGCTTTAGCGCTCTGAAGTTCCCCAAATGACACCATGTATGAGAGAAAAAACTATTAAAAAAATAAGTGGATTTAGTCGGATAAATCTGAGGGAAAATTTTCAATCTTAATTCTACATAAACGCAGCACGGCTCAGTGACAGTGAACAGAGCAGCGAGCTGTTGGAAGGTCCATTCAGCATGGTGGAACCTGAAGTAGATTTTCACAGCTACTGTTGTTGTGACAGTTATTCACTTTAATCCTCTGAATACCAAAATTATCCCAGCAGGTTTGAAAGGCACGTTACCTCTATTAAAACCCCCCCAAAAAAACAGAATGAATCATCACATTTGTCAACTTTCAAAATCAATCCCACAACTAATCTCTTGCCACGTGGTGTTCGGTCGGAGAGAATGAATCAAATCTAAGCTTGAAAATGTGACATTAATGTCACTTTATCATATCGTTTCATGTAAAAAATGGCCAAACATGAGCCACTTCCATTAATCAGATTCTGTAAAAATGTACAAAAAATTCTGTACAATTGAGAACCCACGATGCACCCAACAGTCACCCAACAAAAATTCTGAGACTTTTCAGAGGAAACAGGTAGTAAACCAGAGACTGAGAGGAAAATCCAACATACTGGATCGATAAAATAAATACGGCATGGCTAGGAAATGGTGAACAGAGGAGCCAGTTGTTTGAAGATACAGTCAGCATGGTGGAACACCTTCTACAGCTGATGAGCAGAGTGAAAACAAAGACCTTGTCGAGGTTATAAAAATGTAAATATTTCCAGTATTGGTAACACCTGTGGGTGTAAAAATGTTGTTGATTCAAGGTTTTTGCCATTTTTGTAAAATAAATGATCACAGAAATTAACTTTGGTTCTTCCTTGTTAATAATTAATGCAATTACAATTGTGTCCATCCATCAAAATGGCGTTGTTGAGGCCCAGAAACGTTGGCAGCTTGACAAAATTAAAGTCTAAAAACACTTTCGGTATGAACGTAACGGGACTATTTTGTGATCATTTTAGCCCAGCGTTAATAATCTGTATTGAGCAGCTGTGCAGTTGGTATTTTGACGGCAAGAATTTCGACCACATGATGGCGCTTTATGAAAAACCAACGGATCATGTTATTTATAGATATACATGTCATCTATTTTTCATTCTAAAGTATTTACGTAGTGTGGTTCCATGAATGTCTGAGTTTAGGCAGTTCTCAAAGTCTCAAAGTTTTTTCTTTTGTTTGCTGTTGACAGTAACGTGAATATCTCTGGTACTTTTATTGCAATCTATTCAGTATTTCTTGAGCTATTTCTGTCAGATCCTCACGTGTCAGCCTGAACATCGCGTTAAATCAGAGGTCTGTCTGGTAACCATGAATGTCTTATCGTAATTCATTGATGATTTATTTTGTTTTGGACCAAAACGTTGGACTAGCGCCAACACTCCCATCCCTAGAACCTTAAATCCTCAACGTGGTTCCTGGACTTCTTCAGGTTACTAGAATTCAAGCGTCTTTCTGTGAATTGAACACTGCGAACTTTCTCACTGAGCCGAAAGGTGCTGAGGCGCTTGAGCATCCTGCCGCCGTGCCTGTTTGTTAGTTTAAGCCCACAGTCATTGTCTTCTGTGTGTGCAGTGGGAGCCTGAGTTTCTCCACAAAGCAAACTTCCTTCCTTTGCCTCCAAACATGTGGGGGTGTTTGATCCGAGCGGGCCTTGATCGCATCACGTTTGCCTGCCAGGTGGGATTTCTGTCGGCACGTAGACACACAACCGCACAATAACTGCACACGTGGTAGATCGAGCGGCGTTGGTTTGCTAAACTCGGAGCTCGACGGCTGAAAAAGTGTCTTTGTGTTGGGGGGCGGCGAGCTGGAACTTTAAAATTACGAGATTTTGCGTCAGTGGAATCGGCAGGATGAAGAAAATCTGAGTTGCATTAAATTGAAGTAGCGTGAACTTTGAGATGCACACGTGCACCTCTGGCCAACGTCAGACACAGAAAAAAGGGTTTAAAAAGCTTTATGGTTGCACCCAGGACAGCTAAGCCTGGGCGATAAAACAATAACCATAAAGAAGCAAGAACAGGTTCGCTAGTTTCATGTATATGCAATTTTAGACACAAGTTTGGTTCCATAAACAAACACCAAGCGTGCTCCCACCCCGCCTCATGAACAGCCAATTATATCCCAACGAGTGACGCACAAACAGCCAATCACAGTTTTTGTTTGGTGTCGTACGATACAGCAACAGAAGCAATGAGAAAATGGGTGCAGATGGAGAGAAAATCATGTTTAAAAATGACGTATCAGCTCACCAGTATGGAGGTTTGTTTTTAAAATTCAACTGAGCCTTTTTTCTCCTGGTTGTTATTTAAAATAAATCCTGACAGTGTTATCAGTTACATTCGACAATGACTGAAGTGAATATTTCATCCTACACGCCTCGAACAAAACAGTGTAGCTTGTTTAAGAAAAAGGCTAAAGGGGTTAAACTTAAAATTAACCTAACCTATATTACAAATAGCTCATTTGAATATTATCAGTAATTACTGATTATGTTGGTCAATGTAAACATTTTATGAAGCGGTGACCTCTACGGCTGAAAAGCCAAAAATTGCAGTTCCTCAAACGGCCACTTGAGGCTGATTTCAAACGTGAGTCAAACCTCATAGACCTCTATGTTAAAACGTCCAACTTTACAGCAGGAATAAACTCATTTACATCCTGGTATGGAAAATGGTTTTGGCCTCTAGCGCTAATCTTTTTGCTCTTGATACCTGTATGGGGGGTAAATTATTAATTAACGCACCTGTTGTAACTGTATTAGGGGTTAAAGTTTTGCATAATTAAGGAGGACTGACGACCAGCGGCACCGTGCTGAGCTTTAAAGTCATTAGTTCATGTAAGAGCCACACCAACGCCCGTCTGGATATGCATGGATTAGCATTTGCTTGTCCATTAGCTTTTCTGTGACATTGAGGCACTTGTTTCGCTTTAAAATACAGTCTCTCACACACAATCAGTGTCTCGTGATCCGTTCTGGATTGTACTCACTTGAGGTCCACGAGGATGTCTTTGGTCGTCCCCTTCTTCCGGCACAAGCAGCTTCCTCCCTGCCTCACCTTGTAGTAAATGTTGTGGAAGCTGACGGTGGCGCCGCGTCGACTCGAGCCTGCAGGCTGAGAAACGAGTTAATTCACCCCAAAACCCGGATCACACAGGTGGATTCTGAACATCTGGCACGGAGAGGGGAAGGTACCTGGTGTTTGGAGGTCCCGTTCAGCCCCATCTCCATCGTCGCTTTGCTGTTCGACATCGTTCACCGTCGTTCCTCCTGAACGCAGAACCCTGAAGGAACGTTTTACAGTTACCAACACGTCCTGTGTATGTGGAGTAAAAGCAGCATTTTCTAAACAGATGCAGACACACTGTTGGTCTTGTTGGATCTTTGTTGGATTTTCGTGAAATGGCTTTTGATCAAAGCTGAGTCACCCTTGGTTTCCTGGTTATGAATTTGTTGTTGTTTTTTTTTTTAAATGAAATTTAATTGGTGCACATATACGTTGGTTTTGATAACATATCACAATTCTAACTTGAGATTCGGAGGCTCTGTCCATCTTTAAGTCTGTGGCTCCAGCATAAGCCAACATTAGCGAGCTTATCCGGTTACCAGCCTGCAGACGTAACTCAGCTGATTGCTTCCACGGCCAAAGAGCTTCTTATTGATTAATGACATTATTTTGACCATCGATGCAAAAACTGCACATCTCTCCAACTGCAATGACTTCATGTCTCCATTCAAACATCTAACTGGTGGTGATTCTAGTTTGAATGATTAACTTGTGCTTTCTAGGAAAGATCTTTTTACTCGACTCAAGTAAAACATCAAATAGAATTATATTTGATACAATGGACATTCTTTTGTATTAACTAGGGTTCAACAGATGGCAAGAAATTCTGTTTTTTAAGGTTTTTTCAAGCTTTCATGTGCTATAATGACAGCCAGTCGGACGGTGTGGCTTCTTTTTAAATTAACTTTGTATGTCTTGAAAGTTTATCGGGCATTTCTGAGTGTGTCGGCTTGAGGAAACTGAATGCTTTCCTTCCTAAACACATTGGTCAGTTCCATCACAAAACCAAAACCTGCTAAAAAATAAAGAAGAAATCTCGTCTATTTTGATGAATCTTGTACCAGTATGCTACGATTCAAGACAGCTTCCTGAAGTCAGTGATGTTTTGTTTCTGATATTTCCACCATCGAGAGTGGACTCACTTCGAAGCCAACACGGACGAGAAGCGCTTCAAGTTTGACGACCACGTCGAACCGCCACAGCCTCCAGAACAGCCAACAAACTGACTGTTGGCTTCAGATTTCTTTATCAAGCAGCTGAACCGTCCACATTGACCTGTATGACCTTCTACTGTTTGAGGCCACTTTTGGCAGGAAGATGTTTGCCTTCAAATAAACATTTGGTTCGAGCACAAAAACTGGTCGACTAAAGTTCAGGAAAGCTCCCTAAAACTGTCAAAAAGCAATCAGGACACTTCTGCTGACCCAACATCACAGCGTCTGAACTAATGACTACAACTGGTAGCGAGACTCTTCAGCTTGGACGGGTTGCTCACAAATTGTGGCTGTAAATCACATTAAGCACAATCAGGAGGCTGCTCAAGACGAGTCAGAATCAGCTCGTGCTTGTTTCCCCTTTTCTGCTGCACGCGAAGTCCTCATTCAGTAGAAATGAAAGCTCTAGAGCCGCCCTGATGTAGATCAATCTCAACCAGACCAGGATGAAGATAAATATAATAAATATATGATGAACATAAATAGATCTTCCCCCACCTGCTGATGTCAGATAATCCAGTAAAAGCAGCTGCTGCCGGCGTCCAGACCACAGAGCAGGAAAATGCAGCGAGTCACACTGCACAGATCAATGACTTGGACAGTGAGAGAGCAGTTTGTTCAGTGCTCGGCGAGAGCATTCAGCCCAGTTCTGTGACTGAAGGCCAGATAAGAGGAGCAGGGAGAAAGGGCAGCGCTAGTCGATGACTCTGCCTCCTCCTTCAAGTGCTGTGACTCCCGCATGAGTAAAAGTGATCATCAGGAACACGCACGGCCACGATTGTGCAACGCTGCTGTTATGTCACTGTGAAAAAAAACACTTCCTTCTTATTTGACAGACTTTTCCCGTGTTATTGATAACAGTGAAAATGTGGCTGTGAATTTTCATGTCTAAAGATTTTTTTTTTAAATGCTTTTTGAATAAATTTGTTAAAATACATCCACAAATAATTTCATGAACATGTGCTTTTTGTTTAAGACACGTTACAGTAAAATTCAAGCTACAACTGGTGGCAAATAACAAAAATATAAACATCCAGGGAAGCAAAAATCTTTGGGTTCTGAGGGGAAGATGATTACAAAACCTCAAGGAAGTGATGGAAGGAGTGGAGCCGGTTTCATTCACATGAAACCTCAGTTGGACTACCGTTGAATATGCCAAGAAGACGATCAAATTCGACTATCTGGAGGAAGTTAAAGTCTTGAGGGGTTTCTGGAGGTGAACCAGCAGAAGTACCCCCCACAGTGAAGCAGGAGCCCCTTGAATCCCTAAACTTTTCCCTGTTTTCCACCTTTGCTCTGTCCAGTTGTTGCTCTCTGTATGGGTTCACCATTTCCTGGGACTCTCAGGTCGAGCAAAACGGGCCTAATGCACCCAAAAAACCTTAAATTATAACTATGGGACACGACCCGACAACCCTGCGTCTCCAACTATACAACAGCGACGTCCTTCTGGAAGCCTCCACCAGGGGTCTACAAACCCAGGAAGCACTTGTGGAGGCCGATGATTCCTTCTGTCCTGGTGTAGGTTCCCTCGGCTTGTGCGATAAAGAACGTAACTAGCCGTGAGAACTAACGAGGACACGTTAATTGCCAACACTTTGGGCGCACCGTAGTTCCTCAGTGATTTGGGAGTTTATAATCAGACTCACAGGAAGTAGGTATAACCCATAACCCCATTGGACGCTTATTTTATTCAGCTTCCTTTCTGCGTCTTATTGTTTTCTTCGCGACAACAAACCACCATCACCTCCGAGCAGCAACCTACAGCACTATAGATATGAAGGTCTGCAGAGGTTTTGGATCGTGCAGTCAAACAGACTTGCTAGTTGGGTTTTTGGGGGGTTAGGGTCAGCACTCGTCTTTTTGCATGTAGACATAAAACCCGTCATCATTTGAGGCGACTCCTCCTCCTGAAGTCGCACATATTTGATTTATGCTGCTTGTGGCAGATATAAACGAGGCAGGAAACGGAAGAAAACGGCAAAACAGGAGGAAATATGGTCAGAAAATCGTTTTTAAGTGGCGCTAGCATGGATAGCGTAGATTTTAATCTGATGATGTTCATTCCTACTTTGTTAAATCCTGACTTTTACTGCTGTGATGCGGGTAATGTCCAAGTGGAAGAAAACTCCACTTTTTAACAGCTCAGTCAGGTTTGTGCACTTTACTGCCATCTGGTGGACGACCGGAGACGTGCACCAGATGTTTGTATTGCGAGATAAGGTGCAGCAGAGGCCTTCTGCAACCTTACAGTTAATTAGTTGTATTTAACCAATCACAGCAGACAGATTTGTGTTTGTTTTTTTTTTTTTTTAATGATTGCAACCCCTCAGACAAGAACCCCCACAACACACTGTAATAGCAATATCGGCACCTTCGCATTATGATGCGCTTAAAGTTCCTGTTTTCTAAATCCACAGCTTTTCTTTAGTCAGGATTTTTTCTCAGCTGGCATTAAAGGGTGTAGCGGCGTGAACAAGATGCTACATGAGGATATTTAATACAAGAAACAGCTGATAGTTTGTGTATGTAAACTCAGATTAGTTTAAAACCCGTGTTGGTCTTCATCAGAGGAAGTTCAGAACAATATGTTAGAGGAACAACAATTCTGAATTGGAAGATCTACATATTAACACTTTTATTTCACAAAATTTCAAATTCAAGCTGAATCTTTAAGTTCTGCCGTATTTTGAAAGGACAAAAACAAAACAGCTGAGGAAGCCGAACAAAGGCTTCAGGTTACATCAAGCATGTACACACCGGACTGTTGGTGCCATAAATCGTATCAGTGAGCGCGATCGTCACTCGTAAAGCGTTGTCACGTTTCAGACATTGGATCCTCTCAGAGATAACGCTCAGACAGAAACAGATAAAAACAAATGCACGCTAAAAGTCTGCATTATACAAAAAAATGTACACAGAAGGACAATTTACAGTAAAGTTCTGCCGATTTGAACAAAGTTGTGTGAAAGCAGCTGAGTTCAAGATGCTTAATGTCACAACTTTATACTGTCACTGAAAGAAGGATTAGAAGTGATCGACTTAGAGAGTTGGAAGAACCTGTTATGTCTGTGCATTATTGTTATTTTCCACATTCAAGGGAAACATCTGACTTTCTACATAAAGAACATGTACAATACCAAACAGCTGTTTTTCCTCATGAATCTGGACTCCCTTTTTTAACTAGTTCATCAGTTGTCAAACATCAGGCGTCGGTACGTCTACATGACGTTAAACTGCTTCTTGTTTTTTATTAAACAGCGGTTTGCTGAGCAGACGACGGCTGTCTTTCTTTTAAAAAATCCATCGATAGCGCTGCAATTGGATGCAAAACACTGATAAAAGGATAAAATAACAACATCAGAATAAATATCAATTAATAAAAAATGACAAAACTCCTGAACGCTGATCCGACAACTTTATTTTAAAAACAGTTTATTCATCACGTACAAAGTGAGAATTTAATGTAAAGACTAACTGAAATAACTAAAGCTCACATCCAGCTCAGTGATTAAAGAAGGTTATAAATTTATCCACAGGCCGAAACAACCAAGAACTGGACGACAGTTTACCAGTTTAACCTCAATGGTTCAATCAGCACTGACTTGTTGCATCACTGGCCTGCACCATAAGTTTGTTAGAAGCATAAATGTGTCCCATTAGTTGTCAGATTTTGTACTTCCAGATTTAAATGACAAACCTTACAGGGTACATTTTCTGCCAAATGCCCCTTTGAGTACAGACGTCTTGATCTGTGTGTATTCACGGCTGATAAACTGTTCTGTAAAACATCTAGATAATAGTTGGATCAGCAGAAAAACACGGTGGAGCCGAAGGTCGAGGGTGGGAAGCAGCCGAGGAGGCGTTCGGTTGGAGGGAGTTCACAACTCAGCTCAACTCAGCGTGGGATTAATTATTCTGGACGCTTTTAAACACATTTAATTGGATTTAGCAGATTGGAGAACATCCAGTTACATAATTACAGTCCGTCCCTGAAGGAAACAGGGTTAATTAAGAGACTTTCATTTATTATTCTCTTTTTTGTCTAAAGCTGAATCTCAATCTACCAGAAATTGCTCCTGTGCATTGGTTTAATGAAGCAATAGGAGAAGATGTTTAGGTCTCACTCAGTGTATTTATTTATCAGATAGTTGAATAAGCACACAGAGCTTTGGACCAAACTTCTCACCCTGGCATCAACAAAGTTAATGTCAGGGCACGAAGTCTGACCGACTGCCTCTCCCTGATCCAGTGTTTTTATACTATTACATGAGGATGTGCACAGAATGTGTTGCCACCAGCTGATTGGTTCCTCCATGTCCTTGAGCCTTCTTCCATCATCTCGTAGGTGCAGAAACTCTGCACCTTCAGTTTCTTCCTCCTGCTTGTGACAGAGAAATACACAAACCACCAAATCCTGTCTCCACTTTCTCATGCTGCAATTGTTTATCAATTGTGTTGATTATGCTTTAAGATAATAATGTGAGATTGAGATAATAATAAACGGTGAGGAGAGTAACACCAACTTATCAAAACATAAAGTAATGTGTGATTAATATAATAAGAGGTGCAGAGAATAATACTCGATTATCTAAATATGAATTAAAGATATATGTAAAAACTATCTGATCCTGACACTGTTTCACATCACAGTCCAGTAGGTGGCGCTAACGCACCTCTCACCGTCGGTGAGACACCAGCGGCGCCCTCCACAGGTGTGTTATGAGCTGAACTTTAAAACTCAAAATGCCAGAACCAGGCAACCCTCTGATTGTCAGACGTGTAGGAATGTGCTCAGTAACTGAAACACCAGACGACTTACAACTCTTCATGCATACTGTACCAGAAATACATGTTCAAATTCTAAGTAATTCAAGAAAAGAGGGCTGATGTTCACATATGTCCGACTCAGACTGTAACTTCTCACCACCATAATCGCCTTCACACATTAACACGCACCTCTGTGATATTTAAAACGGGTCACAAGATTAATTTCACACCAAGAGGCAATAAAATGTTTAAGTGTTGTTACAAAGACTGCAAAAATTTAAGCACCAGAAACAACAACTTCATGCTTCCCACAAGTTTTATTAATCATTAATGAAGTCAGGATACATATCAGTGCATAAGGACGGCTTGTTAATTGATACACAACAGCATACAAATGAAAACAAGAAAGCTTCACATCTAATAGAAAGTCTATAAAACGTGCAGGTACCAGATACGACTTCCTATATGAACAGCAGCAAAAAAATTTAAGCTTCAAAAATTACATGGATGCAGCGACGTGGTTACAGACTCCAAACAGCACCGCATATCAAACAGGAAGCACCACAGTGTCAAAGCATACCGATACAATATAAGCATTTATATATAAGCATACCGATCATTTTGTCAATCCGATGTCGTATTTGGGTGAACACAACTTTCAAACTTTCACATTAACCATGATTCACATATAAATAATACACACAACTATTGACTATCAAATAAAAGTCTTGATTCTGTAGGTTTGTGGTTTTAGACAAATTACATCCCTCAGAAGTACCTGTTTAATGAATACAGCGCCCTCAGGTGGTCTACAGCGTTACTACACCTCCAATCTTAACGTCTACCAAAAGGAAAGTGAGTTTCGTCTCCCAGACTTTTCAGTAACGCAGATAAAATTCAAATAAACAGTGTCGGCGTTTGCAAAGATATTCAGTCACCATGACAGCCCACAATCTCTTCAAGAACTGCCATCTGCGGAGTTTGTCGGTTTCCTTTTACTGACGCGGCAGCCAGAACCTCAGAAACTAAACAAAAATATAAACTGCTTTGTTTTTGCTCCCATTTTTCACGAGCTGAACTCAAAGATCTGAGACGTTTTCTCTCAACACGAAAGGCCTGTTTCCTCACAAATTCGTCTAAATCTGCGTCAGTGAGAACTTCTCCTTTGCCGAGACGATCCATCCGCCTCGCAGGTGTGCCTCAGGCTGGCCACGATGAAAGGCCGCTCTAAAATGTTCAGTTTTATCACAGCTCGATGCCACAGGAGTTAGAAGGGAGCGTGGAATTGAGGTAGAACTTGAGGTTAACGGATTCTATTTGCAACAAACCGCTTGATTCTCCGGCCTCAATAGTTTCTCTATTTCAAACGTGCCGCATCCGTTTTCCAGTTTTTACATTTTCATTGTCAATTAAATCACTTATTTTTGTTCCCATTATACCTCAGTTAGTAAAGCTGCCAATGATTCTGCCCACCTTGCGACTATCCCTTTACGCCACATCCCTCCTCATTACAGAAGTTTATACGGTTTGGTGTTGGACAATGCCCACAGAAATATCATCAACTTCAGAATACT
>NW_007578429.1:276149-290367 GCF_000690725.1 Stegastes partitus | reverse complement strand
ACTGCCCCACCTTGCAGCCCAGATTGTTCTCCAGAGTTTATTTATTTCTTATTTGGGACCCAAAACTCTGTAAAATATTTTTTGGATGAATTTTAAGACTTCCGTGTATTTTCAGATCTGGAAATTTTTGCATTGTCACCCTCAAAAAGACGTCTAACCTGGAAACCATTTAGGGGATTCAACATCTCCAGAAAGTTAACTCCTACAACCAGGACATTTGGTGAGGACAGAGACGGAACCGTTTTCTGTAGATTCTCCAGCAGATCCCAATTTTTTACTTGGTGGTAACTGGGGTCCAGAAAGTTCCTGTAAGTGAGTCTATAAGGATGGATCCATGTTTACTACTAAAATAACAGCCTTCAGTCAACTTTTCATCCACTTTTGAGGCTCTAACATCAGCAGAACTCGATGTGTGGTGAGACATGGTTCCATGTTTTTGGTATTTTGTAGCAGCTACACAAATAATGACCATATATAAACCCCTATATACACCAGTTTTTGTGGTCCAACCAATAGGTCCACATCATATAAAAATAGCAAAACACTGGAACCCTGTCTTGCCACACCTGCCACACATCGACTTCTACGGATGTTAGAGGCCTCAGAAGTTGGTGAAGGACTGTATTATCAGTAGGAATCATGGATACATCCATAAAAATACACTTAGAGGAACTTTTTGGGGCCCAACAACCACCCTAGATTGAAATTTTTGCACTTTTCCCCATTTTCAAACTCCAGTAATTACAGTTTGGCCTTTGCTGGAGCCATTCAAACATTTGGAAACTGTTGCAGCGGTGCCTTCACCAAATTTCATGGTTGTAGGAGGAAAGTGTTTTACAGATCGAACTATTAAAATGGTTTCACAGGTAAGATGTTGTTCTGAGGGGAAAATAGAAAGACTCCCCGGTCTGAGAATATATGAAATAGGACTTAGTTTTGAGTCCCAAATAGCTAATAAATAAAGTCTGAGATGCTGCAGCAACGTATTTCTTTAATTCTGATTTTAAGCTTCAGTCTCGTGTGTGACTGAATCTACAGAATTCTCCTCTTCACCACGATGGTTCTCCTCCTTCTTGTGTAAAATCTCCATAGGTGCTGCATCACCTTTCCCAGGATTGAAAAATGGAAAGACTTCACCTGTGAATTTGACTTTGAAAGATCCAATCAGAGTTTCATCGTTCACGTTATAAAAGGAGAGCTCTCCACCGTCATAATCCAGAAACACACCGACCTTCTGCGGTCGTGGACAGCCAATAAAAACCCTTGGTTTAGTGCTAAACTGAAACACGTCTGCTGAGTCGGGAGAAGAAGACAGGAACCAGAAGCCATTAGATGTGTTTGGAGAAACTGACTCCTGAAGAATTTCAGGTCTACTTGTAACTCCGACCCACCAGGACTGTTTGAGGCCGACTGCTGGATTATCCAAAGGACCCAATGAAACCTCCCAGTAGTGTTGTCCACCAGAGAACCCAGGAGTTCCTTTGATAGCAGTGAGACAGGTAACGCTTGGTCCATCAGGAAAGTCATCACATTTGGTGTCTCGCAGCATAGTGCCTTTAACAGTGAGGAATTTATGTTTCGGCTCATCAAGTTTAATATTCACTGTTGAAAATGAAGAAAAAAAGAAAGGACAGAACAGAGCTGGGTTAGAAAAACAGGAGAAAACAACTGTGATTCTCAACTAATTAAATGAATTACCGTAATATTCGCGAAGTCTTGTTAGAACCGATGGCTGCTTCCCGTCTGCAGAGAAGTCAATAGAGAACACATCTGTTAATATCTCTGTTGGGTTTTTTGTTGACTCTAAGAACGACGACCACTTGAACCAATTCTTACCTTTTGGCAAAAAGGGGACAGTCTCTGGAGAAAAAACAAAACAAAAGAGTTTAATCTCCCTTTCGTCAGGAGCACAACCATACAACTATGCCATCTGTGGCTTTGACAGGAAGCTTTCTAGAAACTTAACCCTGCTGTCCTGCTGCATTATCTCTCCATTAACAGTCTCCTCAAGAAGATCGATCACAGCACAGCATCTTCAGGCGTGAACGAGGATGTAAAGCCGTCGTCCAACTCGTCAGACCTTCATCAACCATTTATGAAATTTCAACCAATTTCTTTTTGTCATTTTTGTGACCAAGTGTTTCATTTTTAAAAGTATTCTAATGTTTGGCTGTGACCTGCAGCTTCATGTGGTTCACAAAATGTTGACTTCTGTAATATCAAGTTTTTTTTGGTTTTGTGAGCTTGATGATGGGACTTTTCATAACGGCTTCAGTCTTTGTTCACACCCACAATCACAGATTCTTTGATCTACTTGTCTATTATAATACTACAGATTCTGAATCAATGACGGGATGAGAAACAACAGTGAAATTTTCAGGTTTTTATCTTTAAGATTTCCTCAGATGTTGTCGTTCAAACTGCCTCAAAATTCAACATGAAAAAAAAAACACTAAAACATGCAGAGTGGTTGGACTGGGTATTAAAAAAACCAAACAATTACTTGAGCTATCAATCTACAATTTCACAGATACCGTTGAAAATATTCATAGTTTATGTTAAAAAAACAACAACTTTGAAGCGAATCAAAGAACTCAAAAGGAACGCCGGTGATTTAAGAAGCTCTCGAGGTAATCATTTACTTCAGATTATGAGCCAAACTTTACGCGAGCGCAACACAATAATTGCTGGAAGCCGGGATGAATATATAATGAACACAATGAAGTTTCAGTGAAGTGTTGCGACAGAGTAACGCTGTGTTTAATGTGACTCGGTTGTTTTTCTTACCGTCAGATGGTTCGGATTTGGAGTTCTTCCCTGAAACAGAACAAAAACATGTTGCGGGTTGATTTCAGCCAGTGCTCATGTTTACATCACTGAGGATACATATATATGTAATAACATGTACCTCTCTTTTTGATGTACATAGCTGCAAGTACAGCGAACACTACTGCTGTGGCTACGAGGAGCAACGCGAAGGCCACCCATCCAGCCGCTGAGGATCCTGACTCTACATAAAAAAAAGGAAAGTATATTTAATAAAGCCGCAAAGTTTGACCTTCATACGATGAATATTTTCCAAATTACAGCCATTTGAAAATTTAGCTTTTTGTAATTTTGTAATTTAATTCTAAAAGGAGACTTCTATAAAAAGCTAATAAAGAAAACTCAGCTGTTGCACACATGCACATCACTCTCTTTACCGCTTGGAGCAGGTTGAGGAGGCTCTTTAAGGGACATCCTGGCCTCCTTTACTGCTATTGTAGAGAGACCTACAGAGCAGGAGACCTCCGAGGAGCTCTGGACGAGAACCCAACTGTGGACCCAAATGAGACCAGAAGAATCTTTGCCGTACATCACATTTCCAGCTCTCAGATCCTGCTTGCCGTCCGACCAGCGCAGCGTCGGTTGTGGATACCAGCGTTCAGATTTACAGCTCACGTTCACCCTCTTGTCTTCTTTCCACACGGGTGACAACAGTAGAGGGGATCCGGTTTCTAGGACGGAGGAGGAAGGTGAAGAACATCTGATGCACGCATGAAGAGACCCATAAACTGTATTTATTCCACCTTCATGACTCTCACCTGTCACAAGGAGACGGACAGTGTCACTGTCATAAGCCTGGTAACTGCTGACATAACAGGTGTACTCTCCTGCGTCTTCGATGGTCGCATTCTCCAGCTTCAGGCTCACGTCGCCGGACCTCAACCCGCCCGACTTGTCGTCCTTTGGGCCGAACCAGACTCGACCAGCGTACGAAGCCGGCTGCTTTTCACTGTAGACCTTCTTCTCCCGGTAAAGCATGATGGGATTGTCGAAGTCGCTGCCACGATACCAGCGGACCTCCAGATCCTCTGCGTCTTGCGGCGGTTCGAGCCAGCATGGTAACGTGGTCGTGTGGTTGCGTTGTACCAAGATGGGACTCCTCACAGAAACCACCAGACCATCTGTAGCTGTCACACAGACGCTGTTGGTTACGTTTTTATCTCCATGATGCCATACATACCGAGGACAGGAGGACTTACTGTAATCATCCACAACAAGACAACCACCGGCCCATGGCACTCTGACCCAACCTCACCCTATAGGTTGTGCAGGTTTTTTCTTTTTCTTGTTTTTGTTCTAAACTTTATTAGTCTCTTTGAATGTACAATCAACACGGCATGTACAAACGTTGCATAGACATTTTCAAAGTGTTGAGGTAGCTCTAGAACAGGAAACCACCAACATGAAGGAATAACAAACAGAATTAAAGCCATTAGCGGCATTTGACAGGTCCTCGGCGTACGATTGTCGGCCTTCGCGCACGTCGGGTTGTGATGCTATCGTGCTCCAGACAGGACTCTGATCCGGCGTGTCGAGTTTGGGGCAGATCGGAGCACGTGCGGCCTCGTTACAAGCCACTTCCTGTTTAGTGGCGAGCTGCGACGGTGTGCGTGGTGTGATGTGGCGTGCTGGTAACGCGCTATGGGTGGGACTCTGAGCACATGTGTATAGTTTCATTAAGACTGGAGCACGTACAGGCAAGTTACACAGCACGTCCTATTTAATAGTGTTTTATGGCGTTTTGGTGAAATTCTACAGGCCGCCATGTTGACGCCGTCAGACTTTTGCGCAACGTTTTAATAACTTTTAATCACCACGTCGTGTAGATTGTGCTGGCCAAATTTCAAGTGTGTACAACTTACCCCCTAGGAGGAGACAGATTTTGAAAATGGCCAAAAATGGCCGATATTTGGGCAAAAGGCACCTCTTTTTTCAAAATGGCCGGCTTCCTGTTGCGTTTCAGGTATGTGTTCTTGAGGCTTTTTTGTGCATCTTGGCATGTTACATGTGTTTGCCGAATTTCGTGGCTCTACGTGGAAGTGTGTTCGGGGGCCCATTTTTTGTAATTTTGTAGGGGGCGCTGTTGAGCCATTTTTCTATTGAGGTGTGCATTTCCCCCTAATCATAAAATTTTCCACCAGGTCTGATGTGTGTGCCAAGTTTTGTGCGTGTGCGAGTACGTTTAGGACTTCAAAAATGCGTTTCTTTGTCATGAATAATAATAAACCCGAGCAGTTCCAACGGGGTCTTTGCACCCTTTTGGGTGCTCGGACCTTAAGAACTAAATAAGACGGGGATCTCAGGCACGCAGCATGAATAAGTCCATCAGGGGGAAAAAGTCTTTGGGCATTTTTGTTTTTTTACACTTAGTAAAGAGATTTTGTGAACTTTCTGAGTTCATTCTTCCATTAAAACGTGGGACTGAGAAACGGTTCCTGTCTCCCGCCTCAAGGACGATACCAACAGGACGGGGGCAGGGGGGTGTTTCTGGTTTGAATGGTATCAGCTCTTATCAGTCACAGTTTGCATATTACTGGCTGGCAGTGACCTACAGCCTCGTGTGTCAGCCATAAAAGAGAAGTTTTTATTGTTCAAGGCAGGAAAAAATGGTGGCACCGCCCCTGTGCTGGGTCTTATTTAGCACTTTGGCAAGTTGTGTTTTTTTGCTTTTACAGTTAATGTGTAAATTAATGCTTTTTCCCCCCCTGCAATATGACTTGATATTATCTATAATTTTATTAAAATAATATCAGCAAAATAATCGGAAGTACTAAAAAATAATTTTAAAAAAATCACAGTGACTAAATGTGGTGGTGACGTTACCACGTTAAGCAAATAAAACGTGTGTGAACATGTGAGAGAAAGCAGCCTTACCGGTGGAAGCTCCGCAGGACGAAGCCAAAATCACCGCGAACCACAAACGAGCCGAGGTTCCGCCTGAAAAACACGAGAGACGTCAGAACGAGGCCAGAGTCTGAGCGGCAGAGCGCTGAAGGACGAGTCCACCTACCCATTCTGCTCCTGGAAGCTCCTCAAATACAGAAGTCAGGGCGTCTCTGAAAAGTAGATTTACAGGTCTGAGGTCAGATTCTCCTCTTTTCTGTCTGATTTCACCGCGGAGCTCCAAAAATAGGACAGCCACGTTTCTAAAATGTCCGCCTCGTCGGGCACAGGTTTAGTTTCACTTTCACTTGTCGTTAAAGCCGCAGTTACTCGGTTAGTTTTATTCCCACTAGTGAAGCAGGACACTGGAAGGGAGGAAGGAGGAAAACGTCTGGGATTGATCAGAAGCTGCTGCTGCTCAGTCTGACAGCAGCTTTACTCTGTTCCTAATTTTAACTCCTTATTTTAATAAAGTAGTGAGTCACAGTTAGAATTTATTGCTTCTTCTTTTGGTGAATGCATCTCTTATGTCTGTGTTTTTATCTGAGCGATATCTGGCACAAGTTTTATCTTCTTTTTTTAAATTACTTTTATGGATTTAAATGCAGTTGAGCAGTTCATTTTTACAGATGCACACTGTGAAAGGACAACTCACTATTTGTACAAATTATGTACAGTTTTAGGCACTTTTTAAAAAAATTTTTACAGTTAACATGTAGATTCATTCTTTATTTGTATTTTTCTGAGTGATTTTACTGATTTTTTTTTCTGTAATTTTGGGACAAAAAAAGAAAAAATTTCTAAAATAAACACATTACCATTTTTCAGTTCAAATAACACCAAATATCTGTTGATTTTTTTGTTTCTATTTACTGTAATAAAAATAAATAAATAAATAAATGTGGCATTTATTGGTCAAACATAAAAGAACAAATTAAAACTTGTAAAAGTACTGATAACATTTACAGTTTTAGGCTGTTTTTTTTTGTTGTTTGTTTGTTTTTCTTTTGGCTTGTTCTATTTTATCTAATTACTCTTTAATTTCACTAAAGTCCTGCAAAATCTCCCTGATTCAAATCATGACATAGTGATGGTAAAAGTGTTCTGCTCTGTCTGCCTTTGGATCCTGATGCTGTCTGATATTTAATGAACTTGGAGGAAACAGTCCTAAACAGCCAAACAAACTGAACTCTGGTTCTCTCTTTCAGGTCTGTGTGTCGACTAAACTGTAAAATGCTGTATTTAGTCCCAGTGATGCTTCCGCTGTGACTGTTAACCATCTCGTGCTGCTTTCACTTGCACTCGGACACCGTAGTTGCCTTCACTTAGACTCTGGAGCTGACCTGTTAGATCTGGGTGATTTCAGGGAAGCGTTATTTGTTTTCTGTCAACTTTTTAACAAAAGTTTTACTAAAAACTAAACACAAGCACCTTAATAAAACTCCTATTTGCGTGGATGCTGCTGGTTCTTGTCAGGTGGTCACGTGTGGAGGCTTCGAAGCTCATATTGAGTCGTGTTGATGACGTATGTGGTGACGTTCAAGGCCTGATGTCCCCCCAAACACAAGCAACACGACCACGTTTTTGTTTATTAGCACAAACTATGTCAGATTGTTGTCCCACCACCTGCTTTACGTTTATCGTCCACTTGATGGCGCAGCAGAGCAGGTGAAGCTCCATGTGTGAACTACTGGGATGGAAAGCTTCAGGTCTTCATGAGGCTTCATCACTTCTCTTCAGCTCCTGTCACTCTGAACCTGAGGGCCTGACTGGAGACACCTGCTCTCAATCACCTCTCTCCATAAAGCCCTGCTCATTCCTCCAGACCACAGACCTTCTGCTGGTCCCTGTTCTGTCTCCACTGCTACCTGAACCCCCTCCTCCTCTGGTTCGGTCCTCAGCCCCGTGAGTATCCCCGTTTTGTTGGTCTAGCTTTAGTTCATCCACATTACTTCCCTCAGGTTCCCTCCTTGGTGTTAATTTAGAGTTTTTCTGAGGTTTTTGTAGTTTTGCCCGTTTTTTGAATGAAGTCTGGTTTACCCCGTTCTGTCTAGTTTCTGAACTTGATGTTGGTTTCTGTTTAATCCTGTAATTTAATAAACCTCTTTGAACACCTCACCTGCCTGTCTGCCTGAATCTGTGTCTGCACATGACAGTTACACTCAGTTCATTACATCTGGTGCAAACCTCATTGTATTTAAATCCTGTTTTTAGCCACTTTGGTCCACACTGAATGAACTGTTGCATAGATGCTGTAAACATTTAAGGTCCCCAGAGGCTGCTCAGTTAATCAGTGAAATCTGTTTTCCTGCATGATTTAACACAACATCTTGTATAATTCATTGTCCCCTGATTATGCATCTGAAGGACTTGTCTTTACCTGTGAGTTTTGACGGGTTTTGTCTGACTTTTTAAGAATAAACTACAATAATATGTTGATTTTAAGACTTCTCATTTTGAGCCACCAAATGTAAAATGTGTCCAGTGTTTTGATTTATAACCAGATTCCTGCAAAACTAAAGACGTTCAGCTTTGTGAGTTGTGTTCAGGGATTAATTTAAAACGTTAATGCACCTTTTCATTGCTAAATATGTAAATCTGGAGGTGACTATTAGGGGCTGACTGTGTTTATTAAGAGCCAATATTGCTCATTAGTAATCGAGATAATGGATCCCTGATGTTTGGATTTGATATATGTGCAGGAAAAGTAAAAATTCTTGGTCTTAAAATTTAGAATAACATTAAAATTGAGTTTAAAATGCCTTATTTAGTTATGTATACATTTGTATATTTTTTATTTTATTGGGAATTAGTTTTAAAAAGTGATTTAGACAGTCAGAAAATCACTGATCTATTATTCATCTGAAAATTTGAATTATGTGTTATAAGATCCTTGTGCTCCAGTTGGTTAAATAAAATTAAAAAAAATCTTAAAACATGACGTTATTTCTGTTCCCACCTTTAGAAAATGAGGGAAAACTACGTGAATACTTTATTTTCTGTTAGAATCTGTTGTCTCTGTTATTTGTGGCTTAATTGTTAACTAATGTAACTAAAGTCCACCAGGTCCTTCTGGATGTTTCTGAGCTGAAGACAGAAGATGATTAAACAGAGCTCAGGTGTGTTTGTGTTTGTGAGTCCTCACGTGAGCGCGCTGCGTCAAGCCAGACGGGTAACACCAGGTGAGCCCCGGATGTTGCACGATGTTGGCTTCAAAATAAGTGTATGTAGTGAGCGACGGTACAAAAACAAGTGTCAGCTGTTAAATTTTCACCCTAATGATCAAGCAGTTTTTTTGATGCTAATTCTAAGTAGTTAATCTGGAAGCACTGATTTTACATAGAAATTGGATAAAATTCGTAATGAAGGCTTGTGTCTTAGTATTTTCAAAGGTTCTGTTTGGCAGCTTTAAGTTTGAAACCACAAAACACAATTTACTTTCACTATACTTGATCTTTAATCAGGTTAGCAGACGATGCGCTACTTCAACAAGGCCGGACGGTGAAAATGAGAACAGGCTTTTTCAATTTGAATTCTGTCAGTTTTTGTGATGACACCGACATCATAAATAAAAGAAACCCACTTAATCTTCTGTTGCTCAGATGCTGGGAGTGCATGAAGACTCTTGTGTTCACTCTTGCAGCCAAAGTTGGTAAAATAACAACATGAATTAGTGCATTTGGAGTTTTAAAAACAAATGATTCAACTCAACTGAAAGCAGCTGGAAGGTAAATTGAAGGAAATTGAAAACCTCAATTGTTCTGAGAATAAACATGAGTCCAGATTTAGATTGATCTGCAGGTAAATCCAGGTAGAAAGGTTTAAGGGCCAACAGAAAAGACAGTAAGAGGTTTTTAAAACGAACAGTAAGAGCCTTTTAAATAAAATGCAGTGTCTATCAGACCCTACAGAGAAGTAGAACCATCCCAACCTCAGCCTTCAGCTCACAATAATGAGTATTAGAATTACTGATAATAAATATTAATGCTGCATTATAAACAGCATCACGATAATAAACTTCTGATGAAAACAAGTTATTTCCCTACAATGCAGCAGAAAACATTATTTATTCCTGTTAAAGAAGCTTTGTTTTCCTGTAATTTGTTTAAGAGCAGAAACATGATTTGGTTTGTTTTGATTCCAGCGGGTTTTATTTTGAAAGGCCAGACCAGAAGTTGTCGACTGGACGCTGTCCGCTGTGACAGAGGTCCAGTTCCAAACTTCCTCCGGTGTCAGAGTCCAGTGTTGGGAGCTCGACCGACCCGTCCGGTCGTCTCTTCTGCTCACCGTCGGCCGGTAACGTCTCCGTCCAGCTCCGTCTCCGGTTTTCGGCTCAGCGAGCGATGCGACGAGCCGTTAGCTTCGCTTAGCTAACGTTAGCCCGCAGCTAGCTTCGCAGCGCAGCCACAGCAGTTAGCCGCGGAGTTCACTGACCCTCGGCAACATGGCGACTTAGTTTGTTTTGATCCTCCAGAGTCCAAAGGCAGCGTCGACATCCGGCTCCAACATGTCTCACCTGGACCCTGATGACACCACACCGCTGCTCAGGGACGACGACAGCAGGTAGGACTCACCTGTCCTCTTTAACCTCTGCCATAACACCATGAAGTCAAACCTGTCTGTCGGTTCTCTGCCCACCAGGTCGTAGTAATCTTAGCTGCAGTAAAACACACCTGGACTTCTCTGTAGGGTTCCTGAAGACGTTTCACCTCAAGGACAAGATGTTCTGTGATAGTACCTTCAAAATAAGGGCATGGAGTTGGTGGTGCATCAAAACAATCAACATGAGGGCTGTTAAACTGTTCACTTCTCACATTAAACGCCTCGTTTGTGCCCTTTTCTGCAAATGCATGAAAGTTTCACCATAACTCATGATTTTAATCGTGTCCTTAACGACATGATTCAGTACCTGTTGCTTAAAATGCAGGTGACCTGCTGTTGCCCCGCCCCCTACAGGAAGAAGACTCCCTGATTGGCAGCTTAAATCCTTCCCTTTAAGGCCCTCAAACATGTTTCACCTCTAATCTGAGAGGTGGAACATCTTCAAGAACCTCCCAGGAAGCTGCTCTCTAGTGAAGCTCCAGAGTTAATATTAAACCACCTGTCCAGAGTAAGACTTTAACTCACCTGTCTGTCTGTGAGCAGTGATGGATCTGTGGAGGAGGACAGCAGCAGCCGCTGGAGGTCCATCCGGGTCATGTACTTCACCATGTTCCTCAGCAGCGTCGGTGAGCAGACCCACCCACAGATGTTCCACCATCCCACTGGATGTATCTCCAACACCTGGCTCCTCTGTTCACTGTTTCTGAGTCATGCTGCATTTATTTACTGATCCAGTGTCTTATATTGTCCTCTCATGTCCATCTCTTCCAATCGTCTGATGGCAGCCTGTGACTCGTGTCTGTTTTTGTGCCCTTTCAGGTTTCACGATCGTCATCACATCCCTGTGGCCCTATTTGCAAAAGGTACAGATGGTTCATTGTTTTCAGAGTAAAAGATTGTTGACCGTGTGTTTGCTGTTCATATGCACCTTTAAAGAAAATAGAAAACATCGGTGAGGACACAGAATCCAAACAGCTCCATCAGAGGATAGTTCTTAATTATTGGTGCCTTTCAAAATGGAGAAAAATGTCGAATTTTCAAACCAGACTGTCTATATATATGAATTAATCTGTATTTCCTGCTAAAAATCCAGTCTTTGGGCAACATTTCACCAACTTCTGAGGCTGTAACTTAAATAGAATTTGATGTGTGGCAAATATTTTAAGCCTTTTTTTTATATTTTGACAAAATAATGATGTTGACTCATTGGTAGGAGACACAAACTGGTTTTCGTAGGTTCTATATGTCGTTATTTTATATGCAAAGTTACAAGCTGCTTCCAAGTTGACTCCATATTTAACATGTGAGCCTGATGTTACTGAATGTTCCCGTACATGCAGTTGAAATGAACCCTGAACTGATAGTTCAGCCCCAGAATAAGTTCTGAGCTGAGTTTCGATAAATTTGTGTTTTCAGATGTTTAAAGAACCCTTAAAGTGGTTTCTTAGGTTTGATGATTTTGATTTTCGGGGATGAAAATACAATAAGGTCTGAAAACGTATGAAAATCCACGTAACAAATAAACTATCTAAAACGCCCCAGACTGACCCGCTAAGTTTAACCCTCGCCACCTTCCACTGTGTCTCTAGATTGACAGTAGCGCCGACGCCAGCTTCCTGGGATGGGTGGTGGCGGCCTACAGCCTCGGCCAGATGGTGGCGTCGCCCATCTTCGGCTTGTGGTCCAACTACCGGCCTCGCAGGGAGCCTCTGGTGTGCTCCATCTTCATCAACCTGTCGGCCAACATCTACTACGCCTACGTGTACCTGCCCACGACCAACAACAAGGTCCACATGCTCCTGTCCAGAGCCTTCGTGGGCTTTGGAGCAGGTAAAAAAGAACAACTCAGTAATTTCACACATATCTTTACACAGATCCATAAAATCATACAAGTCAGAGATGGTGGAGCTGAAATTGTGCTGATTGGAGATGGAATGAGCCTCATGAAAGTTTCTCTCTCCTGATTCCAGGTAATGTTGCCGTGGTGAGGTCTTACGTCGCTGGAGCGACATCGCTGAAGGAGAGGACCAACGCCATGGCAAACATGAGCGCCTGTCAGGCTCTGGGCTTCATCCTCGGGCCAGGTGAAGAGACACAAACAAACTCCCATATGCTGTCGTACGGGCACAAATACATTTACTAGTGATGTTTGGGAGCACCAAAACTGTTGCTAATACATATATTTTTGCCAGTATGACAGTTTTTATGCAACAAAAACATCACTAGTAAAGGTCTTTTTGCGAGTTTGACTGTTCTGGTGCACCAAAAACGTTGCTAGTACACATATTTTTGCAAAATTGAGAGTTTTAATGCACAAAAAACATTACTGATGAAGGTATTTTTGCAAGTTGTCCATTTTAAGGCACCAAAAACATTGTTTAAAAAAAATATTTTGCAAGTTTGACAGTTTTGATGCACCAAAAACGTTGCTAATGAGTCAAGATATTTTGTTAACATTGTGCAAACCTGAGCAGCAGTCAAAGGGAATGCAGCAGGTGTTGTGAACGAGGTGTTAAAACATCGTTGCATTCTTTGTCTACTGTCTTTGTTGCAGCTCTGCAGGCGTGTCTGTCCTTCGTGGGTGAACAGGGCGTCACGTTGGAGTTCATCCACCTGCAGCTCAACATGTACACCTGTCCCGCTCTGCTGGCTGCAGCTCTCGGCGTCGTCAACATCCTGCTCGTCATCTTGGTGTTAAAGTGAGTTCACGAATTCGCGTAAAACACCAGAATCTGTTTCGAATGGGCAGCAGATTAGTTTGATGCAAACTTTAAAAAAAAACAAAACGAGGATCTTCTGTCCTTGTGGCTAAAGCATCTGTTGTGATTCTGGCCATCAGAGAGCATCGAGTCGATGATCACGGGAGGCAGATCCAAGCCATCAACTACACATCAGAAGGTATATTTTCTCATACATACACGTAAAGTAAACGAGGCTTTTATTTTGTAGTTGTCATCACAGGACGTTGTTGTGGTTTGTTTTGGTTTAACTCTCCGTTATCCTCCTGCAGACAGAGTCGACGTCAGCGAGGAAACTGAGGAAACCATCGACCAGGTGGCGGTCCTGACCTCCAACGTCCTGTTCTTCATCGTCATGTTCATCTTCGCTGTCTTTGAGACGTATGTTGTGTTCCAAGTCAAGTCCAGTTTTATCTCTCTGTGCTCCGTTCTGTAGCGTTCTGATTGTACGTCTTTGTCCAGAATTGCCACCCCGCTGACCATGGACATGTTCGCCTGGACCCGGAAGGAGGCCGTGCTGTACAACGGCATTATCATCTGCTGCATCGGCTTCGAGTCCATCCTGGTGTTTCTGGTTGTAAAAGTGGCTTCTCAGAGGTACCCTCCCTCCTGCATGCACAGACTGAATCCATTTCTGTTTCCTGAATTTAGTTTATTACGTAGAATGTTTGCTTTTCTTTCCAGAGTCGGGGATCGTCCTGTGTTTCTGGCCGGTTTGGCTATTATCTTTTCTGGCTTCTTTGTTCTGCTTCCGTGGGGAAATCACTACCCTAAAATCCAGTGGGCAGGTACGGATTGATGCATTCATTTAACTGTACAATTAAGGCGATGGATTCGATGTCAGTTTGGCTTTTTCTGCTGCTTCTGATTCAAACAACCCAGCTGAATAAAAGTTAATCCACATTTCTGTTCTCTTTCTCCAAACACAGATGTGAAAAACAACTCGCTGATCAGTATGATGTCGGGGGTCACCATCGCGCCCAACAGCTCTCTGGAGCCGACGGGCTGCCCGTACGAACAGACCTGGTGCCAGTATACTCCGGCCATACACCTCGCCCAGTACATTTCGTCTGACTTCCTTATCGGGGTGGGATACCCAGCCTGCAATGTGATGTCTTACACGCTGTATTCCAAAATCCTTGGACCAAAACCTCAGGTAATGAAAGTGT
>NW_007578429.1:211495-275424 GCF_000690725.1 Stegastes partitus | reverse complement strand
GTTCTGGAGGCCCAGTCAGAGTCCAGACCTCAGTCCTACTGAGAATTAGTGTCTGGACTTGAAAGGTTCTGTTCACTCATCATGATCCCTGTGGAACCTGACAGAGCTTTGACATGAAAAGTCTTGTTTTTGTAAATTCTTGTGAAGAAAGCCAAACTTTCTGCACCATTGATCAGTGCTGACGGGCAGTAAAAGATTAAACCTCCCCGTCATGTGTCCCTCTGGTTTCTTTAGGGTGTCTACATGGGCTGGTTGACGGCGTCGGGCAGCGGCGCTCGGACGCTGGGCCCCGTCTTCGTCTCCCACGTCTACACCCTCCTGGGCCCCCGCTGGGCCTTCAGCCTCATCTGTGGGATGGTGGCCGGCGCCGTGGTGCTGCTCGGCTCCGTCTACCACAGACTCATCGCCTTTTCTGTGCGCCACGGAAGGACAGTGGACTGACACCGTGGATTCGTATTTGGCCAGGCTGGAGTGACCGCCTGCTGCTGCTGCTGCTTTATACTTTAAGATGTGGTACCTGATAAGCCTTAAAGATTTCCTAACTCAGGGTTCTGACCTTTAAACTCTTAACGCGATAAGGCCGAGGTGAGTGACGACGGCTGCTCGGTGAGGTTTAGAGGAGCACTGCAGCTGCACTTTCACTTGCTGTGAATGAAGTTGTGGCACATGTTGATGAAGAACACTGGAACGTGATGATCCGTGTCACAGAAGATGATGCGGTTCGTGCTGATTAAACATTCCCGTCACTGAACTGGTGAGAAATATTGAAAATATTTTTCCTCTTCTCGTGTTAATGGCTTCACCTGTGGTTCAGAACTGCAGGTTTTTGTTTACCTGAAATTATGCAAAGTGACGTGTGTCTGCTAACAATTAACTGAGTGATGCATTAAAGATTTTATGTGATTTTATGCTTTTATTTTCCCCTCATTAACACTGTATGGTATTTTTATCATGTCCTACGTTCACTCTGATGATGGAAAAATGGTCTTTGTGTTAAAATAAATTATATCCAACGTGAGCCCGACTGAAAGAAGAAAAACATAAGAAGCGGTCTAAAGAAAACAGAAATGAAAGAATGTAATGTGACGTTTGTTGTGGTTTAATGTGTGAAAGCTCTAAAAACTAATATGTGATTAAACCGTTGACTTATTACTTTACGTCAGTGAAAGTTGAATCTGTTTGCTGGAGTCCAAACACTTGTCGTGTTGATTACGGAGGTTTTACTGGAACAGCAGCAATAAAAAACACATTTTATGGTTTTATTACAAGTTGCTGTAGTTTAATAAGTTATTAGTTATGTTAGTTATTTGTGTTCTATGACTTTATGGCTCATCTCTTCTCCTGGAATATTTAAATGGTCCGTCGCCCAAATGTGCCTTAATATCCAGATTTTTGACATTTCTGTGGATTAATGTCCCGGTTTTGGATGTTTTGTTGTATTAATATCCAGGTTGTTGACATTTTGGTGCATTAATATCACGATTATTGGTGCTGTTGTGCATCAGTGTCCAGTTTTTTTTTTCATTTTTGTGCATTATTATGAAGATTTGTAACATTTTGGTATGTTAACATCCAGGTATTTGACATTCTTATGCATTAATCTCCAGGTTTAGGACTCTTTGGTGTGTTAATCTCCAAGTTGTTGATGCTATGGTGTGTCAACATCCAGATTTTTGGACATTTTGTTTAGTTAATATGCAGGTTTAGGATGTTTTTCAACAACAATACCCAGGTTTATAACGTTTCGGTGCATTCCTATCCAGATTTTTGAGGATTTGGTGCGTTAATCTCCTCATTTTTTTTGCCTGTTTTACTGGGTCATATCCAGGTTTTTGACATTTGGATGCATTCATAGCCACATTTTGGATGTTTTAGGGTTAATATCTAGGCTTGGTTTGTTAATATCTGGAATATTAGTGTTTTAGTGTGTTATTCTAAAGATTTGTCACATTTTGTTGCACTAACATAATTTTTTTTTATATTTAGGGTATTATTATTCATGTCTTGACATTTTGGTGGATTAATATCCAGATTTCTGGTGTTTTGTTGCGTTTATGTCCAGGTTTGTTGCAGAGCTTTACTGGTTCAAGGACTCAAGCTAAAGTCATTATACACAACATAACAAATAGTTTATTTAACAGTCTGAAAGCTGAGATAAAGTGGAATTATAGTTTTAGGTTTTTCAACAGTCTTGTGCTTCAATATTCAGATTTTGGACACTTTGTTGTGCTAATGTTGACGTTGCTGATGCTATGGTGTGGTAATATCCAGATTTGGAACATTTCT
The DNA here is from genome assembly GCF_000690725.1 of Stegastes partitus. NCBI lineage: Eukaryota > Metazoa > Chordata > Actinopteri > Pomacentridae > Stegastes > Stegastes partitus. Next base: position 273,138 of record NW_007578429.1, on the reverse strand, counting down.
GGGATTTATATGCAGTTTTTGGACGTTTTTCTCCAGTAATATCTAGATTTTAAAAGTTATGGTGCATTCCTATCCAGATTTTTTATGATTTGGTGTCTTAATAGCCATAGTTTTGGCATTGTGTTGTGTTAAATCCAGTTTTTTTTTATATTCTGGTGCAAATTTTGGATGCTTTGGGTAGTTTGGAATGTTTTTATCGGGGGTTATCAAGTTTTAGTTTGTTAATATCGAGGCTTTTGATGTTCTGTTGCGTTGACATCGTAGTTTTGATATTTAGGGGCATTAATATCCACATTTTGGGGCATTATTATTGTGTTTTCGTGTTTGTTTTGATTTTTGCACAGCGTCCAGTCAAACTTCTGCGCAGCCGCCGTGTGTCCGGCAGGGGGCCATACACAGCGCGCATGCGTCAACCCAAAAGCCAAGTTCCGTGTCCGTTCGCGCACAGAAAAGTTGGGCGCGCGGGCGCGACATGTTGACGGCGGCGGTATGAGGCTGCCCGCGTCCACGTAGCGTGAAAATAACTCGGCGCAGCAGCGAGGAGAGCCGTGGCGGGACGCAGAGCTCCAGACATGGACATTTTCGGAGACGACACCGGTGAGAGAAGTCCGGCTGCAGCCGCTGTCTGGAAGTTAGAGGCTAGTTTAGCTAGCAGGCTAACGCGCCTGTTAGCAGCAATCAGTGTTGACCGGATTTGTTTGTTTGTTTTTGTCTCTTCCAGAGTTTACGGACATCCGCATGGTCGTAAGTAAAACTCTCCTCCCGGAGCCCGGACGTTGCGGAGCGGGGTCGCGTTGGCGCGTCGCCCGCTGACAGGCGCGATGCTGCGGCCTCAGAGGAGCCGCCGCTCCGACAACTTTGTCCGGTTCGGCTCCGCTGATGAAGTGGAAGCTGTCAGAACATAAACCCAGTCTGTAGTCGGTCCGGAGGGTTTGACCCATCACAGGACGGGATAGTAAACCGCTCAACAGGCCATCTGTGTTGGCGGTTCAACCTTCATTAAATCATTAAAATCCGGATTGTTGACACTTTGGTGCGTCAGCGTTCAGGTTGTTTACTTTGTGGGTGTGTTTACATCCAGGATTTGTCTGTTTACCCACAATAATGTCCAAGTTGTTGATGTTTTAGTCAGTTTATATCCAAATATTTGAAGCTTTGGTGCGTTTTTATGCAGGTTTAGGATGTTTGCGGGTGTTCATATCAAAGTTTTTGACATTTCGGTGCAGGAATATCCAGGTATTTGAAGCTATGTTGCATCAGCATCAAGGACTGTAATGATTTGGTGAATTAATTTAGTGGCTTCTGACATTTTGTTGCGTTAATATTGTGTTGTGTTTAATAATAACCAGATTTTGGATGTCTTAGTGTGTTAATATCCAGTTTGTTGACGTTTTGGTTTGTTATATTGAGTTTGCAGATGTTTTAAGGTGTTAAAATCCAGACTTGTTGACATTTTGATGTGTTAATATTCAGGTATTTGACTCTCTGGTGCGTTATTATTCTGGTTTTTGACACTCTTGTAAATGAATATCCAGTTGTATTTGATATGTAGACGTGTCAATACTAAACATCCTGCAGTTACTGTGCTCCTGTAATGGGCTTTCCTTCAACTCCTGTCTCTTTTAAATGTGCTATATCAGCAAAAGTGACTGGACTTCTAGTAAAATGTGACACTTGTCCCATGTAGATGCGGAGTTGTTCCCATTGTCTACGTGTTCACTAGAAGCCCGTCTGCTGGTGTGTAGCCACTGAGTCAGGGCTTTTTCTCTGTAAATGAAAGTGAAACTTAAGGACGTGTGAATCCTCACTGAGGCTCCAGTGTAGGCGGACATGGAGAAAGTTTCAAGGCTGAAGCTGAGGAATGCGACGGCTGCAGGGCTGCCATTCACGTCTCTTTTCTCTGCCCAGCAAAAGGTGGTGAACATGTTTGACGGACGTCCTCACATGCAAAGGATCATAACATGTGGCCTGTTTGGTGAGACGACATCATCGTTTAACGCTCAAGTCTGGAAAATTCCATTTAAAATCGAGCTTTTGTTTTAAATTTGGCATCTCTGGTTTTGATTTTATCTCCAGGTATGGAATACAGTGAGGAGCTGGACGATACAGGTGAGGACGATTTCGACCATTGGGCACATGGCAGTTTCCATGGATACGGGAGGCTGCCCGGGAGGAGTAACGATAGAGGATTAAATAGAAACCCGATGTCCAGCTCCGTTTATCCCCCTCCGCTGCATTACTACGCTTCAGCTCATGAGGCTTCCCAGCCCGCCGTAAAAGTTAACTCCAGAGACAACGTAAGTTCAGTTTTCCTCTGTTTCAGATGAGTCTGCTTCAGAGCTTCAGACGGTGCTGTACTTATTACGCTTCGTTCCCGCAGGATACTGAAAGAAAAACCAGATTATTACAAGAATCTAAAAAAGGCAAAAACAAGGCTGAGAAGAAGCGGCTCAAGAAACAGGTAAGTTCTGCTTTCTCCAACGCCAGCTGCTTGACCATCGGGTGAATCTTGTGTCAACCAGTTCATCGTCCAACAGAAACAGAAGGAAAGAAAACAGCGCGAGAAGCTGGAGAAGGACAAAAAGCAGAACCCCGCCAGAGACGAAGAGGTGACGACAATCTGTGAGACGTCTCGAAAACGCAGGCGAGCGTCGAGTTTTCATTGTGACGGGGTTTGTTTGTGTTCGTTTTACAGGATAAAGACGACGCTCAGCAGCCCGAAGCGGAGGACGGCGGAGCGGCCGCAGATAAATACGAAGACGATACCGGTTCAGGTGTTAAACTGTCGGCTTCGGCCAAAGATACAGACACGAGCGACAGCAGCGAAAACGAATCCAGTGATGAAGACGCCAAGAACGACTCGAACGACTCAGAGGTTTGTCCTACATCATGAATATATTCTGAATCTGTGATTAAATTAAAGGAAGAAAACGACATCTGGTGTCTTCGTATGTTGTTCCTCCGACGTCTCAGAGTGTGCTCAGAGTTTAGTAGAATACTTTTGGCTGAATTTTAAGCGAAAAAGTGTGAAATTTGTAAACAAATGTGGCCTTTAGAACCCAGAAAGTTCCCATTAGTGTCTATATTTATGACTGTATCCATGTTTCCCACTAAAATATAGTCTTTGGTCGACATTTTACCAACTTTTCTGGCCTCTAACTTCAGCAGAGTTTGATGTGTGACGTGTTTTTTAAACCAAGCTTCCAGTTTTTTGTTGTTTTGGACATAATTGTGACTGAAGCTCCTGCCTTCTGCACCCCAACAGTCTCGCCAACGTTGCTTTGAGGTTTTTGGCTTCCTGATACACAACCAACTGGGCCTATTTTCATACATTTTTATACATGTTTGTGCTTTAATATCCAGGTTTTGGAGGTTTCGGTGTGTTACTTTCTGGGTTTTTAATGTTATTGTGCTTTATTATCCAGATTTTTGTGGTTTTGATGGGTTGATATCCAGTTTTTGAGCATTTTACTGGGTTTACATCCAGAGTGGTGATGCTTGTGAGTGTGTTTTACTCTGGAATTTTGCTGTTTCGCTTCAGTAATATCCAGGTTTTGGACATTTTGGTGCAGTAGTATCCCGGTATTTGAAGCTGTCGATGCATTCACGTAGAGGTTTTGCAGTGCTGATGTCCAGGTAGTTGTAGCCAAGATGCAGAAACATTCAGGTTTTGGACATTTTGTTGTGTTAATATCCAGGTTTGGCTGTTTTCTTGTGGTGATATTTATGTTTTTAATGTTTTGATACATGTTTTTGACATTTAGGGGCATTAGCATTGAGGGTTTTTACTCCTTTGTCATGTGTCTACACCTTAACTTCAACATCACACGACTGTTTTGGGGGTCTCATGCTCGAAGTTGCTGCTGTTTTGTTAAAATGCGACATTTAAACAGGACTAGCTCCTTTGGTGTCCTTGTTTTATGGAAATCGTTGCCGTTTCTAATGTAGGAATTCTACTAAGACTCGCTGGGAGATGGTGTGTAACAGTAATGTGTGTGTGCGTTTCTGCAGGAACTGGACATGACGAGTACTTTTGTGAGCAAAGCTGCTCTTATAGCGAAGCGTAAACTGGAGCAGAAGCCCAGAGCCGAGAAGAAGGAGAAGAAGAAGACCCCGGGAAAAGAAGAACGTAAAGCCGTCGCCGACAAACCGACTCAAGACGAGGAGGTTGACAAGAAGGTGACGGACGAGTCCAGTGAGTCGTTCTCTTCTGATGCACAGGATTTAGTCGCTCATCTCGTGTTTCCGTCTCAACAGGATTCTGCTGCTCTGAGCAGCTCCGCCTTTGAAGAAAATGTTAAAATAAGCACCAATCTTGCAAGTAAGTCGTATCCTAATGTACACAAATATATTTATTCATCTGTGCATTTGATTTTAACTGAACATCCTCCTTTTTTTTCTAGATATTGGAAATAAATATGCAAGTTCTGGAGACTTTAATATGGCCGTGAAGTATTTTACTGATGCTATTAAGTACAATCCCACAGAGTTTAAGTAAGAACCTCATTTAAAGCACGTTTGCTGTCGGTGTTTACGTCGTCGCTGGGTTTTTAATGCAACGTTTCCTCTGTCGCAGGCTGTTTGGGAATCGTTCCTTCTGTTTTGAAAAGTTGCGCGAATACGACAAAGCGCTGACGGACGCAGAGCTGTCTCTGGGCATCTGTCCAGGTTGGGTTAAAGGCCTGTTTAGGAAGGGACGAGCTCTGGCCGGTCTGAAGGTGAATAATCTACAGTCGACCCTCAAATGCTCCATTTTATGTCTCTGTATTGTGTCCGAGTGGCAGTTAATGTGGCTCAGAAGACTCTTCTGTAACAATCACACAAAAAGAAAGCAGTTTTTAGCTTTTAGAATCAACATTTGAAATTTACGCTGCTTTTGTTTCATTTAGTATTTAAACCCTCTGATCCCTAAAACCTGCCGACGGTTTTGAAAAGATTGTTGTTTGTTAAAGACGACTAAAATTAGACCATTTACCTGCAAGAAAGTGTAATAAAGAAGAAACACTGATTGGATTGTCAGGTCTTTAATGAATCGTAGAGTTCGGTTTCTTTGGGAAAAACGACCAAATCGGTCAAAATTATTTCTACGTGTCTCGTTTGAAAAGTTTCTCGTGACTCCGCTGCTACAATCAGACTTCATGTTTGACCTGCAGGTTGTGTTTACATGGAGGAGATAAGAACTGAGTGTTGAAACAAGATATGAGTCCTAAAATATCCACAGTGTGTAGAGTCACAGGTTTTTCTCAGTGTTGGTGTTTTAAATGCAAAGAAATTAAACTTTTCTTTTTTGTATGATTTATGGCTTTAAAACTTTGTTCAACTCTACAAAATGTTGAGTTGTGTCTCCTTGTTGCTGTGATTGTTGTTTTTATAGCGATGCAGGACTTTATATTGCAGACAGGGTTAAATCTTACATTAAACCGTGACAATAAAATCACAACTTGTGCTTCGCTGTGTATGTTTCGTGGTTGTAGACGTGAATAAGTAACTCGGTTTGTCTCTGTTTGTGGGTCAGGTTGAATCTCTGTGGCCTCGTAGCTGCAGACTCACATGATTCCCTCAGACTTGTTTAGACTGTTGCTGTAATAACAAGCCGGTGGATGAAAACCTTCTTCTTCTCCTCTCAGAGATATGAAGAGGCAGCGCAGGCCTTCAGGACGGTCCTCAAAATGGACAGTTCGTGTGCAGAAGCTGCCCAGGAGCTGATGCGAGTGCAGATAACACAACTAATGGTTCGTCAAAATCAACGCTGCACTCCATGAAACCGCCTTTATTATCTGTATCTGAACAAAAACAGCAGTATTCATGTTCGTTAACCTGCAGTTCTGTGTTTTGTTCTGAAGGGGTTTGGTTTTACGCGGGAGCAGAGCTCAAACGCTTTAATTATTCACGGGACGGTAGAAAAGTCGTTAGAGGTTCTGTCCACGTTAAACGGTCGACCAGGTGAGCCAACCAGGGTCCAACATCTCCAAACACTTTAGCTTCTTCAGAATGTGCTAAACTCAAACACTGCTCTCTGTGTTTCAGGTGTTACTCAAAATGGCGCCGTCCCACCAGCTCAGGTCGTCAACGTCTCCGGAGTCTCTCCGGTTCTTTCAGCCAACACGAGTCCTGCTGCTGCTGCTGCTCGGTACCAGGAGGCCCCAAAACAAAAGCTTATTAACAAACCTTTAGCCCCAGTCCAGAATATGTCCAACGTCCCGAATCAGCCAAAGCCCGTTTATACTCCGTCAATGAAGGCCAGCGATGACGACGGTCGACCGCCGCCGTGAGTGTTGGTTCAGTAAAACTGATAAATGTCTTTATCCGAAAACTCAGTGTGTTTTGTTTTGTTTTACCAATAAAGCTGTTTGTAGCCGCCATTGGTGAAGTCCCTACTTAACCAATCGTTGGCCACTTTTAGCAATAATCAACTCATCGTCAAAATGAAGTAGAAATTTTTCAGTGCGTTGATAAAACTGTTTGTTTTGCCACAAAGTCGGCTCAGTTACAAGCATTAGTTTGACAACCAAATAACGTCAACACAAGGTTACCGAAATATTAGTTCAAATAAAAATAATGACGCCATTTAAACTTTAGATTCTGCGATCGACTCAAGTATCGAACGCAGCAAACGAGCTGCAGTCTTCTATATGATCCTCGCAGCTGATCGATGGATTGTTCTCTGTAGTTAATCCAGCTGCTGGAAACAGCTGCTCAGCCAGAACAGATGTGCACAAATACTGTCGCAGCAGCTTTATTAAAACTGTCAGTGTTGACGACCGCCTCTAGAATGTCTTTATAGTCAGCACACTTTATCACTTTAATGTTTTCAGAAACGTCTAAACAGTCTTGTTGCTGCTGAATGTCTGACTGTGAACTGTGTTAGCATCCTAGCTTAGCGTTAACATTAGCCGCAGGTAGCTAGCTAAACCAGACAGCCGCCACTTTACGACGTGATGCTGCAGAGTTCATCAACACGACGTAAGCAGCTAGACAGCAGGAAGGTGCGCTTGTTTTATGGGCGGACAGCACCTGTAACTCTGTTATTAAAGTGTGTGATGCTCCACCTGGTGGAGCAGCCAGGTACTGCAGCTTATCTATAGCACTTTATGTGACATGCGTTTCCCTCATCTTCTGTCTTTAAAGCACAAAACTTACTTGTTGTGTTGATGTTCCTCCATTGTAGGCACAAATATTTGAACTTTAAAAACTGTGAGCTCAACCTTTTTAACTCCGTGTCCGTTTAAATAGCTCCGTAAATTACAGAAGCGCTACAGATTCTCAATACTAGCCAATCTAAACAAAGGTTAATTAAAAAGATGGTCCTCCATCAGTTTTCGTAATGGACAAGCTTAATTAAGTCGGTGTATTTATGGTTGTTGGTGCTGCTTCACCTTTAATTAGACGGTATATCCCGACGGAACAGAAAATCGTTGGATGCTTTCATGCAGTTCAGACTCTGTTATGAATTATGTTTGTCTGCAAAAAGGTTTTCGTCCGTCACCTTATTATTCTCGTTTTAATGATGTTTTCTTTCCACAGAGAGCTGTTTCCAGTTTGGATCGGAAACTTGAATTATCCAGTACCCGAGTCCACGATTGTCAACCTGTTTAGCAAGTAAGAGATGATGTTGTGGCGTTTGAGTATGATGTTACAGGTTATTTTAACAGTTCAACCAAGTTATTAACTACATATTTAAGCACTTGAGCGTTATTGGTAGTAACTCGTTCTTCTCCTGCAGGGTCGGAGTTGTTTATAGCGCGAAGGTTCTGGTTACCAAACGATGTGCCTTCGTGAACTTTACAAAACAAGAGGATTGCGACGAAGCAATCCATCGATTTCATGTGAGTACGTCCTGAACCGTCTGGACAACTTAGTTCAGTTGTACGACTTTCTTTAATCTCTTCGGTCGTCTGGGAATTCTGTGACTGGAAACCAGGTTGAATAAATCTCCTCAAGATATGAACACACGAACCAGAACTTTATGTAACTGTAAAGTAGGAGCGGAAAACTGGATTTAAAAGGATGTGGGGGAGATTTAAGACGACGGTTTGTTCTAACTCGTAACAGAAATGACTTTGTTGAGGTATATTGTTGACAATGTGCTAAATAGGAACGATGTTGTTGCTCAAAAATCCAGTTTCCAGTTTGTAATTTATTTCACAATAAATTTACACCCACAACTAAAAATCCGTCAACTCTCGTGGTGCGACTCGTCTCAGAACGTCAGGATCACGTGTTTCTCTGCAGGACTGTTGGATTTTATCGTGTTGTGGTTGAGTTCAGTGTCAAACGCATACCTCTGCTGTCTGCTCACATTCCTGCCTCACCGATACGTTATCTCTTCCAGGGCTATGAGCTGAACGGCATGAAGATCGCCGTGAGATACCCGGACAGGATTCCTCCGGGGATGGGCATCTCCAGGTCCGCCCTCAGAGCTGAAAACCCGCAGGACGAGAACGTCGGGTCGGTGATTTTATATCAGAGATTTAAAGGGACATTGAAAGAAGACGCTTGTGTGAGTTTAGATTAAAAAAATAAAGTTTGGAGCCAGACATGCTGCTGCCTCTGGAGCTTTCAGGCTAAACAACCGCCTCCAGAGTGAAGCAGTTTCTTGCTGAAGGCCAGATTATCAACCCAGACGGATACAGAGTCCCAGAAAGGTCACAGCAGCAGTTTTTTTTAAAGAGCTGCTTTATTTTGTCTCACAATAAGTTATTCGTTCCTTCTGAGCCACGTGGACAGTGTGTCGATCCAGTGAAGGTTGAAGCGTTTGTTGCTCATTATTTACTTTAGCCTGCGAGATAGTTTGAGTGATTGTTAGCTTCATAGTTAGCTAGACAGTTAGTCTTACAGTTAGCCTGGAAAGTTGTCAAAGTTAGCCTCAAAGCTCACCTCAAAGTTAGCTTACAGTAATTCTTATAGTTAGCCTGTAAAGTTGTCACACAGTTAGCCTTAAAGTTAGCTTGACAGTTAGCCTCACAGTTAGCCTTCCAGTTCATCTCACAGTTATCCTAAAAGTTAGCTTGACAATTAGTCTTACAGTTAGCCAGACAGTTTGCCTCAGTTAGCTTGACAGTCAGTCTCACAGTTAGCCAGACAGTTTGCCTCAGTTAGCTTGACAGTCAGTCTCACAGTTAGCCTTCCAGTTCGTATGATATTTAGCTTTACAGTTAGCCTCAAAGTTAGCTTGACAGTCAATCTCACAGTTAGCCTTCCAGTTCGTCTTACAGTTAGCTTTACAGTAAGTCTCTAAGTTAGCTTGACAGTTAGCCTGTAAAGTTGTCACACAGTTAGCCTCAAAGTTAGCTTGACAGTTAGTCTCACAGTTAGCCTTCCAGTTCATCTTACAGTTAGCTTTACAGTAAGTCTCTAAGTTAGCTTGACAGTTAGCCTGTAAAGTTGTCACACAGTTAGCCTTAAAGTTAGCTTGACGGTTATTTGTACAGTCAGCCAGACAGTTAGCCTCAATAAGCTTGACAGTTAGTCTCACAGTTAGCCTTCCAGTTTGTATAACATTTAGCTTTACAGTTAGTCTCTAAGTTAGCTTGACAGTTAGCCTTACACTTAGTTTGACAGCTTGACTCACAGTTAGCTTGACAGTTAGCCTCACAGTTCGTCTGCTCTGGACCTGATTCGTTTCCAGAGTAACCAGGTTTACACTGTGTTGAACTTGATGTGGAACTAAAATAACCTGACAGTAAGTCAGACTAAAGCCCGGCTTATTTGGTGAACTCTCTGTATGAAACAGACCCAGATTTAAACCTCTGGTTTACTGTGGCATACTGGGAGATTTACCAGATTTTGGCTCGAATGAACCGGACGTTCATTTAAACATCAAAGCACAACTGAGTCACTTTTTTAATCTAATCTACTGATTACAGAAACAGAGAGTTGGATGACGGGAGGAACGCAGTTGGAAATCGGAGGTTTGTTCGCCCTTACAAACCTGTCCAGAACCACAGAGGCAACTACTGAAACCACCCCGACGCCTCGGTCTGAATGAAGGCAGGACGTCTTCGTGTTCAGTGCTGACTCATCAACGGTGTCTTCACAGCATGTGGACTTCTGTCGGGCCACAGACACTCATTGGCTAAACTGTTTTTAAGGATTGTTTTTAAGAAATATATCATTAGACAACCAAAATTATCTGGTTCATGTAAACTCGTGATTCCATGACACTGACAGTGTTACAGGTCCATATTTTAAATATCAGTATCCAGAATAATGGTCGTTTAGAACTTACGTATTATCCAAAACGGAGAACTTGGTTTGTCCAAAACAGACTGGTGAGAAAGTCTGACTCATGTGGAATCATTACTCTATGTTCAGCTGGTGATTACTCCATAATTATGCTATTAGCATTGGTCACCAGACTTCAGTATTCCATCACAGTGGAGGTACATTTTTTTACATTTACAAACAGAGAACCAGGAGTCACGACTGTTTTAATTTACATTTATAGAACATACGGTCTGTCAGGAGCCTCACGTGTACGACCTGTTTCTAAATTCTCCGTATTCAGTATGTTAATTCACAAGTCTTCACTGCCGATTATACATTTAATCTTAAGTTGCACTTGTATCCTGCCGCGCTGCAGACAGTTGTAACCGTCTATAACACAGCGCGAGGCAGCGTTTCGTCCTATAACTGGTTCACAGGATGACTTTTAAATGACGTGTTTGGGTGGAACATCTGAGTCTTTGTTCAGGTGCCCCTCCTTTACCGACGAGGTTTGTGTTCTTAAAACAACAATTAAAGATTCTTTCATACTCTGAATTTCTGCCTCGTTATTTTAAACGGTCCAAGCGTTTTACTAAAAAAAAATTACGTTTAACAGGAAAGACGCACATGAAGGTAATTCTACGTTTATTATATGCAATAACTATGTACTACAAGATCCTCTAAGTATGATAATATTCATAGTATGAAGGTAGAACTCTGCATGACTTCATTAAATGTACTGAAGTCACTGGAGATAGAACCCGGCTGATTCTGAGGAGGTCGTGTTGGAGGAACTAAGTTCTGCAGGATCCACCTTGAGCAGCTCTGATGGATGCGAGCGCTGCATGTTTTCTAAACAAATTTCACAATAAATTAGGTTACGACAAAGTAATTAACTCGCAGTGAGCCTGTTTTGGTCCTTCGGGACGTTCGCCCTCCGTCCAGGCAGAAATCCAACTCTGGAGGTAATTGAATTTTCCAACCTGATCGGCCAGTAGGTGGCAGCACAAGCACACGATTCACTGGTGGACTCTTACAGGACTGATTACCTGAAAATACTGCATTTATAACATGTTGTTGTGTGGAGGCAAGTTAAAAACTGTCAATATGAAAGCTGATAAATTAGATTCTGATGACTTATTTTGGCTGAACATCACTAATTATCCGACCAATCCAGCTACAGTTAATATTCCACCGGCAGCATCACTTCTGCCGAGTGTTTGATGAGGAAAATTCACCCCTGAGCAGTTTTGTTTAGACTCTGACATCGAAAATTCTGTCCACGCGTGATGCTAATTTATCCAACTACGAATGCTGCAATAAAATGTGTTTTGGCTGTTGCTGTATTAATTAGAGCTCACTTTCTCCATTAATGTTGCTGCTGTGAAACCGAAAAATCTCCCAAATTAACAACGTGGTAAGACAGAAAAAACATCTTGACTTTAGCGAACGGGTCGTAGTTTCACAGCAGAATATTATCCAGATGTGACCGAGAGGGTCTGAACAACTTTACATTGGAGCCTGATCAATTCTGTCTCCATAGTTAATAAATTTAAGTAATTATTAAGGTATTGTGTTGATATCTTTCACTTTGGATGCTGCAGGTGACCAATAAACTCAGAGGAAAGACTCCCACAAACAGCTGGAAGCAACAAACTCGTTGGCTGTCGTTTGATGCTGCGTTCACGCCGATGCTCAAACTTGGACGTTCAGTAAATTATCTATCAGATGCGTGTGGAGGCGTCTCTGGACCAGTAACTGCACATAAAACCGCTTCCTAACACAGAATATTTCCCATGAAGGGGCAGCAGTGAAACATCGACGCCATGCTGCACCGCGACATCAACCGCGAGGCAATCTGTGAACCGAGAGCGATCTCACATTATTAAAAAAAGAAAAAACAACCCAAGATTGGCTTTTGAAGCGACACCTGTTCATCTCGTCTGAGCCGCCCGAGAGGCCTGAACATCTGTCACGTCTCAACCCCGGTGAGCTCTGAACGGTTTGACGGTGGTAGACTAAGTCTTATGCCCCCATTAGTGGCTGTTTTTGACTTTGTTTACATCCGCTGTCACGTTAAGGGCGTCAGTTTAGATATATTCCTAATAAATGCAAAAATATCCATCAATAACTGATTCATTTGTTGATCAAACTGGGTGTAGTGGACGTTTTTTCAGTGCCATTTTAGTCCACAAGCGCATCTTAGGAACTCAAAAGTCGCCCCGCTATATAAAAAACCATCCTAGTTGATTTAACTCATTAACTCTGGGTGGACGCCATTAAATGTCGTAGAAGTCTTTGTCCTGGTGCCCCTTTGCGAGCTAAACCTCCACAATGTTATCCACTTGCTTTCCGCCTCCTAAACAGTAAGAGGCTCCACCTAGTGGTGCATCCAGGTACTACAACTCATCTACACAACTTGACGCGTATTATCTGGCACAATGGTACCAGATTGGGACTCGGTGTCGCCAAATGCTAAATATTAAATTACCCAGATTGGACCGGGGGCAACGAAACCTGTTCACGACATCCATACACTACGTTAATTATTTCAGGAATTTAATATCATTTGCCAAAACTTTCTCCTGCATGAAATCCAACCTCGGCAGCGATCTGGGAGCGACACGTCAAACCGTGTCCCAGCTCTCCGAACAATTTCAATACGTATTCATGTGTCGCCACAAACTTTGTCAGAAATACCCACATTCAGCTTTTCTATAACTGATCTGCATATGAAGGCTTGAACCCAAAACAGCCGCCGTCTCCGAGGACTTCAGCATCTGTTGGAGCCCAATGAATGCTTCGGCAGCAGAGGAAATGCAAAGTAGATGTTTTTTTTTCTTCAGCAGAAACCTTCCCCATGCGAACGGGTTTTTGAACGTTCTGGACGTCTTTACCGCCTTTCACCTCCCCGACGCTGATCCTGAAGCGTCGACAAGTCGTGCCTCGGTGTTAATTATGAGACTTTCAAAGCAGAACAAAGTTGCTCAGAAACACCTGCTGAGTCATTCCGCATGCTTTTTGAAAACCGACATTAAAATACAGCGTCTACGGCGGCTGCTGCGACACCAATCCGGGCTTTTTTGATGGCGACTTTGGGCTTAATTAGAGCCAGAAAACGTGCGCCGAGGCGTGACGGCAGCAGCAGCAGCAGCAGCCGGCAGCGATTATATCTCGCCTTAACCCTGCCGCTTAAACGCTCTCCTCTGGCCACTTCTGGCCCGAGGAAAGCCTTCATGATGTTCCGGGTGAAATGCCGAAGCACCGCGGCGTTACGGGGACCGATAATGACATCTAGCAGGTGTCAGCATCTGGACGGAGCAGGTTCTTTTTTTTTTTTTTAACTTGCTGGAGTCACTTTTTTTTCTGTCTATTCGGTAATCCAAGATGTTCCTCTCAATTCAGAGAAATAAAAGTCAAAGTAGATGCTGCTGGGATGTAAATGGTATCGATTCTCATTGCTCTGAGTAATGAAACTTGTTCCTACTCGCCCGTACGATCACTTTCAGTCACTGCATTGGAATTGTTTTTTCATTAAAGCGCCACTCGCCTGGTTCATTGCTGCTGTTGTGCTTAAAGTGACGCTTTTGTTAAACGTTAACGCGGAGCAGCAAGGCTCAAACTGGACCGACCGACTTGCCGTTTCCAGATATCAGCCGGTTTTCTGTTACAAACTGAATATGGTTGGATCCAACGTTGGGCGGTTCAGTCGTGCTCCGGGATCCGTCTGCAGCTCCGTGGGATGTTTAATGCATTTTTTTTGTTTCAGCCGATGTGCGTGTAATTGTATAATCGAGTATTTCGAACCCAAAGGGCAGAATCAGAAGTCGCCGCGGTGTCTCGCCCCGGAGCTGCGAACGTTTAGCCAAAAAAACGTGGCCGAAATGTTAAAGAGCTGCAGTTTCAGAAGGAATTAATGTTCGATGTGCTGTTTCCATGAGGAGTCCATTACAGTAAAATCATACGGTGAAGCCCGTTGGATCCAACCGGGCCGCCTCAGAATCAGCAGATTTGTTTTTTAATCTGCAATAACTTTAAAGTTTTAGCTTCACACTATGAATACTTTCAGTTAAAGGTCAAAATCTCACATTTAGCTATTATCCCACAGAATAAATCGTGTCTAGAGATGATCCTGGTGTCGAATGAAGGTACAATGATCCTTTCATGGTCTAGAACTTGTTCCCAGAATTCACTTTTTAAAGTTTTCTCGAGAACAGAAACACATCCAGGGTACCAGTGATGGTTTCTGTGACTCTGTGTCATTAAACTGCTGCAGTTTTGCCGTTCAAACGATGATACATCCCATAATACCGATGCTCAGCGATGAGATTTAGTTGACTTCGACACCTGGAACCCAAAGTGTTCTTCAGCCGTTAGCATTAAACATGTCTATCTGCTGGACTGATGAAGTTATGAGGATTAAAAATAAGTCAAATTTAGACGCGTAACGTTTTTCTTTGTACTTCAAAGACCTGTAGCTGTGAAAATATTTGTAGTCTGATGGTGTAATGTTGCATGGATCCATTAAATATACTGAAGTTACTGCACATTAAACATCAGGTGGAGCTTTTTGGTTGATTTGACTCTTTGGGTTGATCATTTATTTTCTCTCTAAAGCATCTTTCATGCTGCATCTCTGAAGCACCAGTCATTCTTAGCGTTAAGTGTGCAAACACCATCGTGGATCTTACCGAAGCAGCTTGTCGCCGTCGGTCGACGCGCCTCGATTCGCTGCAGCTCCGAGGTCGGCCGACGTCAAACTCTGAGTGGGATTTAATATGCAAGAGTTACTAGCAGGCAATTAGGCCGAAGAGACTTTTCTTTAAAGTTAGCGAGGCCAGACTGGAATCGCTAATGAGACATGAAATGTTGGAAAAACACTGACCACGGAGTCCATTTATCAGCGGTTCTGGAGCTGATGAGCAACTCGATGCTGCCGTTAGAGTTACATGATGAAAAGCTGCTAAATCATTAAAAAATTAAATAAAAATCTCTTTCATTCAGACTCTGATAATTAAAAGTTTACGCTAATTTCAAAATATTGTCACAGTATCGTAAAAACATGTAGAATAGTTACCTCATCGTAGCAGAAGTGCTGGAAAAGCTTCACCTGAACATCCGAAGCAGCAAAAACGTGTTTAACTCTGACTATGTTTATTGATCGTTTATTTAAAATATTTAATAAGTATTTTAATTAAAAGAGTGTTAATTCAAAATGGCCACCATTTTAAAATCCATGTAGCTAATGTTCTTGGACGAAAAATTGACGAAATTGGCCAAAGGACACCAGCTACATGAATTTTTTTAAATGGCGTCCATTTTTCAAGATGGCCGCCATTTCCGATATGCAATCCAATGTATTATCACAAAGCGTGATCTTGTAGAGTGGTTTTGTTTGGTTATGGCATCAGAATATCTGGAATTTAGCCGGTAAAAGCCATTTTTGTGTGTTATAAAATGATAATTACTCGTTAATGGCATGTTTACATCTAAAAACCTTCCTTCATGATCTTGTTGTGGCTCGTTTTGGTCCCAGGAAGCTATCTGCAGTGGTTCGTTTGCATGAATGAAACAGTTTGAAAACTTAAAACGTTCATTTGGATTCTTTTTTTTCCCAGTAAAATCTCATTAATTCAGACTCTGGTACGTGTTTGTACCTGTGTAATAGTTACCTCGGAGCAGCCGCAGTCCTTGAATATTCAACACAGCATCACGTACCACATAAAAACATGTTTAATTTCAAACACGCACTAACATGGTTGGAAAAAACATGTCTATTGAAAGAAAAAGTAGTTTTGTTTTTTTTTTTTAAGGGGGAGGAAATTGTGCTTCTTTCACTTTCTACGCTTGAGTCCAGTTGGACACAGTTTCAACGCCGTTTAAAGCTGAAGGCACCTGTGTTTCATCCCTCCTGATCTCTCTGAGTCCCGGAAACAAATCACGCTGTTCGTCCGCGAGTAGAAAAATAAACGTGGTCCGACTCTGAGAAGGCGGCCGCGGTTCTCCGGTACGGATTCCTGATGTCCTGCGGAGGAGGAAGTTGCGGCGCCTGCAGCCTCGGAGCAGATGTCGTCGGCGTCCTCGGCCTCCAGGTCAGCTCCAGAGGCAGATGTTGCTCATGGCCTGGCAGGTGGAGCTGCTCTCGGCGGGGGAGAGGTAGATCTTACCGCTGGGGCAGACGCAGACCTCGTACAGGGCCTGGTCCTCGGAGGCCCGGCCGCCCGACGCCCCGTAGACGCCGAGCGGGAGGCTGCCGAGCTGGATGGTGTTGGCGTCC
This sequence comes from Stegastes partitus, assembly GCF_000690725.1. Taxonomy (NCBI): domain Eukaryota; kingdom Metazoa; phylum Chordata; class Actinopteri; family Pomacentridae; genus Stegastes; species Stegastes partitus. The sequence continues at coordinate 256,655 of NW_007578429.1, read as the reverse complement.
AGCAGGATCTGGAAGTCATTCAAACAACAGTCAGCGGTGATGGATCGCCGGCCGGAGCTGACGAATGGCTCCGGTGCAATCAGCAAATACGACGGAGTGAAATACGGTCGGGACAAAAAGTCAGGACGGTCCGGATCGGAGCAGAAAACTGACGGTTCTGAGCCACGCTGGAGCCGTGACTCATCGTTAAGATGTAGATGCTGGAGATAAGAACTAGTTTCACTTTTACTGAGATTCTACACTGTAAAAAATCCACAGGAAGCAGTGAAAGTAGCAGCAAATACATGTAGAATAAAGAGCAGATTTAAATACTGCAAAACTCTAAAGTGATGCTCAAATTAAAAGAACAAATTAGTATCCGTGAAAATCTATTTTCTTAGTTTTTTTCCCAGTGATTTTCCAAGTAATTTAACAAAACATTTCTCAGTCCTGATATACGAACAGCATCACGACATGATGTTCTTATTACAGCAATTTCTGATTTATTTAAAATGTATTGTTTGTTTAATATTTTATTTGAAATGGCGGCCGTATTTTAAATTCATGTGGCTTATCAACCTAATCAACCCAACTTTTTAAACGTTAGCTACACACATCTTCAAAACAGTGGCCAATTTTCAAGATGGCCGCCATTTCTGATGCACAATCCGATGTATTTTTACACTGCACAAACTCCATTTTCTTGGGTTTTGGTCAGTAGAATCCAAATTTGCCTGTTCTAACACGATAACTTGCGCCTTAATATCATGTTTCGGTATAAGAATCTTTCTACACGTCAGTCATGCTGATGTTTTTAACGCTATTCGTACGTTCTCAACATTTTTCAAGATGGCCGCCATTTCCAATTTGGAATCCGATATACTTTTACATCATTTTTCTGTCACCTGTGAAAACAACTGTATTTTGTTGCTGATTTAACTACAGTATAAATTGTGCGATTTTTTTTGCGCTCTAAGTAATTTGTGAAAACGCGTCCTGTTTTCTTTACAGTTAACGTGTAAATTAATACGTTCTCCTGAAATTTTTACTGAATATTATCTAGAATTTAACAAAAGAAGAAGTCTAAATATGAACTAGCCATTTTTCAGTGCTTAACATAATTTTTCTTTACAATAACAACAAATATCTCTGAAATAACTTCATTTTTCTGACTCAGATTCAGTAAAAAATGGTCTAAAAATATAAATCTGTAATGTGGACGTTACTATTTACAGTTTTAACAGTCACCATTTAAGTTAATCCTAGATATAATCTTTAATTTAACCAAACAGAAGAAGTCAGTCGAGCGCTGTAAAAGAATTAATTATAAAAATTCTAAATATTTACAGTTTTGGTCCGTTTTTATTGTGAACATTTAAAATATTGAGATTTCTGAGATTTTTCTAGTTTTTACCTGTAATTTTACAAAAAAAGGAAACTCTAGAATAAATAGTTTTCATATTTTATAGGTTCAAATATTAACTTCTGAGGATTTCAAAGCCAGTTTTATGAGAAGCTAAATGCAGTGAACATGTTATAATCAGAAACACTGAACGTCAGCGTGACTATAAATAGAGAGAAATAAAACAGAGCAGTGAGGAGGATGAGAAAGGACGAAGCTCTGAGCTCCTCCTCACCTCGCCCTCCGTGGACTCCAGCTGCAGGTCCTTCCGGCCGCTGACCTTCAGAGGGCCCCTGGCGGCGCTGACCTCCACCCCTCTGGGAGCCTCCATGGTCAGGGTTCGTGTTGGAGACTCCAGCCTGCCCAGAAACACAGCGAATCAGAGGATAACCTGCTTCTGTGCTGCAGGGCTGGTTATTAACAGCTCAGTGTTACTTCTATTATTTCTGCAGCTCCTCTCGTTATTTCAAACAGCTTCTAATCACATCAGCTGATTCTGACCTTCAGCAGCACTGAGAGGAAAGCCGACTGTTTGTTCACACCATGAGCCTGAGAGCCAATCAATGAGGAATCTGTTTTTATAACTCATAACAAATTGATTTCTCTCCCTTCCATCTTCATCTTCCCCAAATCTGTTTTCAATGAATTTTAAACGGGAGACTTTAAGGAGCCGCCTTGAAATCGCTTAAATCTCCAAACGGCTCTGAAAGCGACACACAGTCTGGATTATGCGAAGAGCAAATGAATTTCATCTGCATTTGAAAAGCCTGTCGGCGGATCCGGTCTGAAGGGGATCTGTGAAATGCGCCTTTGACCCGGGACTGTTTGTGCTTCAGAACCGAACCGATAAATAAACTGGATTTCTGCTCAATTACGTTTTTTTTGTTTGGCTTTTTTTACTCGTCTGCTGCACAGTTTTCCTTCCAGAAAGCTGCTCAAACAGCAGATACACTGGAGAAACCAACGGCGTCACAACATGATTTTCTTATTACAGTAAGATTATGATTTATTTGAAATGTATTATTTATTTCATATTCTATTTAAAATTGCCAATGTATTTAAAATTCGTGTTGCTTGTCAACCTAATCAACCCATTTTTTCATACATAAACATTCGCTACACACATCTTCAAAACGGTAACCATTTTTCAAGATGGTCGCCAAATGTGATGTATTTTCACACGGTATGAACTCGATTTTCTTGGTTTTTGGTGTCAAAATATTTGAAATTTGGCCATTAGAATCCAAATGTACCAGTTCTAACGCGATAACTTGCGCCTTAATATCATGTTTCGGTATAAGAATCTTTCTACACGTCAGTCATGGTGATGTTTTTATCTCTATTTGTATGTTCTCATCATTTTTCAAGATGGCCGCCATGTCCGATTTGGAATCTGATATATTTTTTACAGAACATGATCTCGAAGAGTGATTTGCTTGGTTTTGGTGTCCACATTTGTTTCTTGTAACGCAATAATCATGAGAGTCATGTTAACTTTTCGGTGTTCGTACGTTCTTAAGAGTGTGGTCATTTTTCAAGATGGCCGCCATCTCCGAGGCACAATCCGATGTATTTGTCACCCGGCACGAACTGGGAGAGCGATTTTCTTGGTTTTGGTGTCAAAATATTTGGAATTTACCGAGTAGAATCCAGATTTGCTTGCTCTAACGCGATAACTTATGCCTCAAGAGCATGTTTCGGGACGAGAATCTTCCCTCATGTTGGTCATGTTAACTTCTCGCTGTTTGTACGTTCTGAAAATTGTGACCATTTTTCAAGATGGCCGCCATTTCCGATATGCAGTCTGATATATTTTTACAAAGCATGATCTCATAGAGCGATTTTCTTGGTTTTGGTGTCAAAATATTTGTATTTTAGCCAGTAGAATCCAAATTAGCTTGTTCTAATGCAATGATTTACGCCTGAATAGCATGTTTCGGTACGAGAATCTTCAAACACAACATTATTAGTAGTAAATTCTCACAACTGCAAAAACTTGGACTTCCGGAAATGTGGCTAGTTTTTGTCCATGGAAGCCATCGTTTGCGTGAATAAAACCACCATTTAAAGTCCCTTTTGCAGTCCCGACAGCAGCAAAACTCTCAGTAAAACCAAACTTCGTTCTGTTACGACTCTGAAATAACGAGATTTTACTGTATTTAGAAAGTTTATGGGTTCTTTCTGTTGCCAGAATCAAACTGTAAGGAGCCAAAAGCGTTTGAAAAAACAAAGATATTATAGCAGCCATTTTGAATTGTCGCGTTTTTTTCTAGATGCACAATTTGACAATAGAAGCTATTTTTCGATCATCTGTGCCGCCACATTTCTTCTGGTTCGACGCTCCTCGGCTTCAGCAATTATTCGCCATGAATCTCCTGATTTTCCACGACAGACGAGTCATTAAGAACATTTTAAAGTCTTCGCACTGCGCGGTTAGAAATTAGAAATCAGCGCCACGTTGTGCGACGTTTCCACTCAGCGCCTGTCATCGCGCACCGAGCGGGCAGCTCTGCCAGAAGACAAAGTGCTCAATTTCCAGGAGTGCTCGCTGGAGACGCAGTCCAGAATAAAGCATTAAACGAATTAAATTAAATTAAAAATGTCTCTCGTGTTTTATAACCGCCGCCTCCATTATCACGCGTGCTCTCTGCGAGGCTCCGACAGCAGCCTCAAGTCACATTTCACTTCACCGCTGACTGGTGCAGGCAGGAGCCATTAATGAGGCGCCATTTAAAATACATTACACGTGTTTAATTAGAGCGGTTTAAGCTCCGCATCCCTGGTAATCGTATTAAATATGAGTGAAGCAGCATTCTGATCCAAAGAAAGTCTCAACACTACATATATTATTACATATATGACTCATAAAAGCCGTCCACACTATGTAGTGCTCACATTATTACGCCACCAAATTTTACATTCGTATGTCAAATACTTGCCTCTCCACCCAATTACAGCGCTTAAAAATAAAGTCAAGGCTGTTTGAACGACAACATCTGAGGAACTACTAAAGATGAAAACCTGAAATTTTCACTCTCATCGTGTCATTGATTCAGAATCTGTAATATTGGACGAGTAGGTCGATATGTGTAGGTTTGTATTATTGTGAAATGCAGCTGCACATTTTTTGGAAAATGCCACTAGCTGACATCTGCGTTACTCCAACTCAGCCACAATCAGAGACTATTTGATCTAATTATCCAATATATTATAGATTCTGAATCAGTGACATGATGAGAAACAACAGAGAAGATTTCAGGTTTTTATCTTTAATAGTTCCTCAGATGTCGTCGTTCAAACAGCCTCAAGTTTCAACGTGAGACACAATGAGCTGAATTACTTTACAACAAAAAAATCCCTGAAAGTATCCGATGTGTCGCGCTAAATTCAACGAAACATATTTATAAACGTCCATAATTTAATCAGAGGTGGTGGAGAACAAGCTGTTCTGGAAATATGTTGATGTGAGATGGAACAACCCAACAACACGTCAACAAGGTAGGAAAAAAATGTATTTACAGGAACAAAACAACAAAAACAAGAACAAAAAAATCTCCAGTTATTTCAAATTTTAAATATTTTCCAAGAAACGTTCCTGAAAAAACTACTTTTAATTTGCTAACTCAGGCATGTTTACATTGTACAATGTTGATTAATGTGCATTGTCCCTTGACAAATAAGTAAGTAAATAAATAAATAAAGACAATCCTTTTTAGCAATTAAACAGCCGACGTGTATTTGATGTTACAAATAAAATCTTTGGAATAATTCAAGTTTAAACACGAAACTTTCTTAAAAAGCTTTTTTAGTATGTTTTACATGTTTAATTAAAATAGAATTCGTCGACATTTATCCTTCAGTTCTGATTGGCTGCTACTGGTGACGCGTAACCAATCAGATGGCGCAGTGGGCGGGGCTTAGCTCAACACTTTACATGAATTTATTGGGAATCGCTTTAAAAAACACGGTGCAGATAATCAGAAAAATGCCCTTTTCTCTATTTCTGTTGAACAATTTTCCTCTTTCAGTCCAGCTGCTTGATGTTTTCATGCAAATGTATCGCAAAAGGAAAAGATGATTGCATGTTTTCATCCGAGGGAGGCTTAAATTTTCCCATTTTGCAGAGAAAACAGTTTTGAAATGCCTCGACGCCTGAGAGCTTCGCCGTCACCAGATTGAGCGATGAGGCCTCGTCCTCCTTCGTGACAAAGAGCTTATTGCTTCGGCACTATTTTTAGAGTTTCTTCCACAAACCTCTGATGATAAGTGAAGCCCTGGCAGGAGATAACTTGTGTGGTATTTGCGGCCATAAAGGCTGTTTATGACGGACTTGGTTCTGCAGGAAACCAACCTTGTGTTGTTTTTTTTTTGTGCTGCATTCGGGCTGACCTTTCCATCCACGGAAAGGTCGACGCTGTAGAGGAGGAAGCCGAACGGGACCAGATGTGCTGACGGTGCCAACGAGGAAGACGTTGGTTTGAACACCGCGTGTCCGAAGGTGAAACCGTCACACGAAGGATTCCAACGAGATTTACAGCCTTTGGTCTGCGTTCTATAAGTGGATGTGGTGAGTAATGAGCGGCAGCGATCCAAATCGTAACCACTGTCTCATGCAGTTGGCTAGCGTGGATACTGGAACGTAACACCAGCACAAACCAGTAAAAGCTGGTTTACTGGTACAGGTATAGTTTCTAGCTCTTGGAACTGGGATTCTCTGTATTTTTACCTTTGAATAAAACAAAAAGCATCTAAACGAGGAAGCAAGTTTGAGCTTTAAGAGTTCATTTTAAGTGCATGTATGGGAACATTGAGGCAGAAAACAGCCTCATTTGTTGTTAAATACCAACATGAAGACAACATCACTGTGCACATACGATGACGGTGTATAAACCCTGGCAAACACCAGTTTTTGAGTCCACATCAACATTTTTTCATGTCAAAATAGCAAAAAATTGACAACATGTCTGATGTTAGAGCCTCAAATGTTGTTAAAATGTCAACCAAAGACTGTATTTTAGTAGAAAACATGGAAACATCCATAATTATACACTCACAGGAAGTTTCTTGGACCACCGTCCTTCTTTTAATGGCCAACATTTAAAAATGTGGCCCCTGCTGGAGCCACTTAATCATTTAGATCTGCTGAAAATATTTCTTTGTGGGTCTCCACCAAATTTAATGGCTGTTGGAGTTCTATTTCTGAAGATGTTAAACCTTTAAAATGACATATGAGACACATAAGACGTTTTTTTGTTTAAGGGTGAGAGTATAAAAACCTTTAGGTCTCAAATCATCATCTGATTTTGTAGCAGAATGGTGACTTTGAAAGGCTGTTGGGGCACAGACGGCAGGAGCTTCAGTCGCAATTTAGTCAAAACAGCAAAATAAACTGGAACCTTTTCTTGCCACACATCCGATTCTACTGATGTTGGAGCCTCAAGAGTTAATATGTCGACCAAATACTATATTTTTAGTAGGAAATACAGATATATCCATATATATACACACTTACAGGTAGTTTCTGGGGCCACAATACCCCCTTTTTTGTTGAAAATTTAGCATTTTTTCCCATTTTTGATGGCCAAAAATTTAAAATGTGGCCCCTGCTGGAGCCATTTAATCATTTAGCTCTGTTGAAAACAAACATTTATGTGTCTTCACCAAGTTTCATGGCTGTTGTAGTTCTATTTCTGGAGATACTAAACCCTGAACATGGCCCTCCGACATTTTTCTAGGGTTAAATTACAACCATTTCCAGCCCTGAGAAGAAAAGACTTTCTCTAAATTCAGCCAAAGATATTTTATAGAACTTAGATGGAACTTGAACAAACTTAAGCCGCATAAAACACAATAAAAACTGGAAAAACATCATCAGGCACCTGGTTTTTATATGAAACTGACTCTATAAAATCTAAATATTCAAATAAGACTTTCACAGAAAAAGCGACACAGATGAGACGATTTTGCGTCGATGATTTTACTGTTCAGGTGAACGATGAGATGCAAACGTCTTCTTTTAACAGATACAATAATAAACATCGAACCAGTTTCCTCTTCAAAACGCTCCCAGCCGTCCAAACACCACAATAACAAAGAAACTTGGGGTTGCTGCTACGTGACGGCTCGGTGCTATCAAACCGGCGCTGGAAACGTCTGACCGGAGCTAAGTGGGACCACGAAGGGTTGTTCTGTTCCGCCTTTATCTCCTTAATGAACCTGTCACTCTTGTGTGGACACGCCGGCCGCTGAAACTGTCCCCGACGCCGCTCGGATAAACCGGCGGAGGCCTGCGCGGCTGGCTGCATCGCAAATAGACTTCAAAACCCGCCGAAGAAGTCGGGCCGAGCTGCGGCGGCGGGGAAGCTACGTGGGAAATAAAATGGAAAATGCAGCGTGTGGCGTCAGAAAGCGGAGCGCCTTCCAGTCCTGTCTGGGCTGCTTAGCGTCAGGATCGTCTCGCTGCAGGTTCCTACGAGGCTCCAAGCAGCCGTTTGCAGCCTGAACGAAAAAGTGAAGCTGACACGATTGAGACCTGGAGACTTGTAGACGCACTGATGGCACGTCCATCTCCATCCCGTCCTCGGCAGACTTTAAAAGACTCGGTGAACAAGCAGACGACAGGAACTTCACAGAGATCCCACGTTGGAAATCTGCTTCACATCTTCCTCGTCTGTTTTCGTTGATAGATTCGGGACGTGAGCGTTAGGAATCAGAGCGCCGTCCCTCAAAACATCATGAAAAAATTACATTTTCTTGTTCAGGCCTGTAATTTCTGGTTCTTCTAACATCCAGCTGAGTGGGCAGAGAGCGCAACACGGACAAGTTTTCAGCAATTATCTGTTTTATTCGTCTCTATGAGAGCGAGCCGAACAGAACCAGAGGAGTCACCGTGAGGTGAAGGAGCCAATCAGAGCCTGACAACAGCGATGACTGAAGGTAATGAAGGCGCGAGCCGAGACGTGACAAACCGACATCTCTCCGGCAGGACCATATCCACTTCATAACAGCACTGCCGTTCTTTTATGGAGCTCCACAACAAGGCCTCTGTTCTTGATAAGCCACCAGCGCAATCGTTCACCGGCCGTCGTGCACAAACACGTTTCCTCGCTGTTGGGAAGAACAAAGGAGGACGCAGGGCGGGTGCTAGTTTGTTAGTGAACGCTCTGCAGTCTTATCAATCAACAAAGTAAATTCCAAGTCGACTGGATGTCATCCTGCATGTGGATGTAAACGAGGGGTTCAAAAAATCCAACGTTGAGTTTTATGATGTTTGTGTTTATGGTCGACTAGTTTGTGGTAAAGCGATCCAACCAACAGCCCGTTAGTAACGTCACAATCTGACTTTTAAGTTTGGCCCATAATGGTTTTGGCATAAAAGTGTAGTGGTGATTCAAAATGGTGGACAGCACGACCTCAAGCCCTGTGAAAACTCAACCCGTAGGTACAGTAAGGCAAAGTAAAAACTTAATGAAACACCACCAAGCATCTATTTCTACCCCACGGTCCTCAGAAGTAGCTCCAGTTCCTCATGATCTAAACTCTTCAGTGCTGTTTAGCGAGACAAAGCTTGAATCAGTTTTTTTTCTTCAAAAGTAGAAAATGTGGTACGACCCGCTTTGGTGCTCAGCAGAAGGAAATTACAATACATCATATAGAGAGCAGCTGTTTCTATCTCTGGACAATGTTGAAACATCTCTGGATGCACATAATGTCTCCTCCAATAACCAGGATTTTTTTTTTAGCAACACAACATTTTGACCCCATTTTGCTCTAAAACTAGTAAATGTGGTTTGGTCCACTTTGGTACCAACCCCCTCAAGTGTCTTTAACAATGGTTGAAGAAAAGCCGTTGGTCACTCGACAGCAGAAACGCTACGCAAGCAAATTTATTCATCTTGAAATCCTGAGCACAAGTCATGAACCGCCACAGAAGAGTTTTGTGACGGGAGCTAAAACCAGCTGCTCTCTGCTTTCCAACATTCCAAACTCTTGGTTGGTTTGTTCTTCGGATGGTTCCTCAGGCTGGAATATTCCTCTTCTTCCAGCTTCTGCAGACTGGAAGTCACCTTATCAGCAGGAAGTTGGTTTATCCACAGACATTCATGGTGAGTGTATGAATGTCATCAGCACTGTTTGCACTCATGCAGCCCCATGTCATCGTATAATGATGCTGCCACCTCCGTGCTTCACCGTTAGGACGATGCATCCACTGTAGCGGTCCAAACATCTGGACCCCGTCTGAGCTCAGCTAGCTTTAGGAGTGTGCGCCCAACACTCATCAGGCTTCTTTTCTTGTTTGTAAAATTGCGTTAAAGCGTGAACTTTTGTTAGTTGCTGTTTTTTGGTTCCGGGCCGTCCGTAGAGGTTGGTGTTGATGAACTTCAAACTATCTGGGCCGAGTCTGAAGCAGCTGCCGTGTGTTCTTCAGAGCTAAATATTGCAAGTAATGAACTGTCCGGGGCGTCATTGTAGGCGATTAGCGGTACTATGGCAGCTTCCTAACCTCTTTATTACCGCTGACACTGTGTTTGCTGTCGTTTCTAGTTGACGGTCCTGTAGCATTTTCCATCTTTTAAAGTCTCACCATCAGATTTTTTGGTTTGTTTGGCATTTCTTGTCCATGTGGAGCCATGATGCAGACATGGACACCACCCAAAGGTCAACTGAGGTTATTTTCTAGCCATGTTGATGCAGTTCGTTTAGTTTCAGTGACCAGATCTTCTTTCTTGTTGCGGAGCCTGAACTTCCAGGAAATGCGCTGCTTGTCAGCTTTAGAAATATCGAAAGTCACAAGTGCAGAACAACATGTCAGAGGAATGATTGTACTCTTTACAGTCATTTAGAGTGTGATGGCGACAAACTCGAGCGCCGGCAGACGAAGCACTCGGGGAGAAGAACAGGTGCTTCAGAGAGCAGGAGGAGGATCTCCGACGGGTTTCTCTGATTTGTTCGTCTCCCAGATCATCATCACCGCGGCGCAAAAAAGAGCGACGTTTCATTAAAGAGGAAGAGCCGAGCGGCGTGGACGTGTTTTTATCCTCCATAGAGTTTTACTGACGTGTCGTTTGAAAGGCAGGTTTCACTTTCAGAGGAGAGAAATTCATTAGTCGTGATGGAGAAGCCCGGAGCTCCAAACAGAAACAAGCTTTTACTGTGAACACTGGAGTCTTCAGAAAGAAAAAACTAAACACTTCAAAATTGGCTCTAATCAGGTTCTTTAATCAGCTACTTTGGGCGACGACGACGTTTTCCGCGGGGACGTGAGTGATGAAGTGCTGGGATGATGTCACCAGATTGGCTGATAAACGAGGCGCACACGCGTGATCAATCAACGCGCGACGCTAATTTACAACCGACTGTCTGGTTCCGTGATGAAAAGGCGGCGACTCGGGTAACATTAGCTGGAGGCGCTGCGGGTTTTCTGGGCCGTTAACGTCACATCAGATCGAATACAGACGAACCGCCGTGGACCCGGGAGTTACCGTGCCAACACGAGTCCGGTTGTTCCAGGAAGCCATGTTTAAGGGACCAGGAAACGTCCCGTCCAATGGAGGGAAACTCAAACTGTGGATATTTAGCTTTAGCTTCATATATCAAAAAGTTTCAGCTCATTATTCCTCACATTTAAATTTGAGGCTGTTTGATCGACGACATCTGAGGAACGATTAACGATAAAAACCTGAACTTTTCTCTGTTGTTTCTCATCATGTCATTAATTCAGAAGCTGTAATATTGAACAAATAGATCAAATATTCTCTGATTATGGGTGAAGTTGAAAAATGGGGAATAAAATTAAAGCCGTCATAAAAAAATTCCATCTTTGAGCACAAATTTAATAAAATAAATGATGATGCAAAAGTCAACTAGTGACGTTTTCTGAACCGTATGTACCTACAAAATTGTTCTTTAAATATAAATTATTGTGTTATTTATCATTTTTGGAAGCCAATTTATTTTTGTGGTACTTGCCTCATCAGAAAGTTCTAAATATTATAAAATATTCTACGTGTTTAGTTTTGTATTTTTGTGGCCTGTGGTGCAGAAAATAGTTGACTTATAATTTTTTTCTCTTTTCATGAGGCTTCATTTTTCCCCCCAATATTGTCGATTCTGAATCAATGACACGATGAGAAATAAAAATAAAATTTCAGGTTTTTATCTTCAAACAGCCTCAAATTTCAATGTGAGGAAAGGAAAACCTGCTGAAAGTGGACTTAAAAAATAAAAAAATAGATATATTAATATAAGAAGCAAAAATTTTATCTTTAAAACATCTTTACAAAATATCCACAGTTTAATTTTCTGTAAAAATTTCAGGCAAATCCGAGCTGCTCGGACAGAAAATGCTCTAAAAAGATTTGATAAATTGAGACGAAATGACTTCAGCTTATGATAAAATATGATTTTATAGAAAAACTAAACCACTAAAAATGAAAACAAAGCAGAGAATTTCCCTTTATCTCCACGTGTGTTTTGGTTATTTGTCTGTATTTAAACAGCGTATTGAAGTCGTGTGTTTTCCTGTAACAGATATAAAAGCTTTCTGCTGTTTAACAGGTTTACCAGCGACTGATGTTGTTTACTTTGCTCGCAGCCCAATTACTCCACAAACGCTGTGAATAATAAGTAAAAAAAAAAAAAGAACAAAAATCGTGTTAGGCTTGAATTTGTGCCATTAATAGCCCACATGATTCGCTTCTCTTCATTTCCTTTAACGCCATGTTTGGAAAAGGAAATTGGGTTCAGATAAAAGCAGCGTTTGCTCGGTGGCAGCAGACAGAACACGCGTCTGTTTGGACGTCGTTTAAAGGCAGATTTTTGCAAATTAAATTACTTTTAAATCAAACGTCTCTGATCAAACACGCGGCGCCGCCTCGTGTCCGAGCCGCCGTCTCCCCGTCCGGTCGCCTCTCGTCGGGATCTGGACCACGTTTGCAGATGGTCACCCCTGAGCCGAGCCTCTGTGTGCCGCTTTAAAGCCCAGCGCTCATCAGTATTCCTCTCGCTGTGCAGGAATTAGCTGCCAGAACGCTGCTTTTTCTGCCAACTGTGATCGCGGCCCTCCTTTCAGGACCAGTAAGGTGGACAACAAACCGGCGCTCGTTATGTCTCGTTAATGGGAGCCGGGCGCCTCGGGCGAAGCGCCGCCGTGGTCACGTGCGCCGACTTTAACCGCTTTCTAATCAAATCCCGACTGCCGTACAGAATAACGAACAAATTAGCCGAAGCCCGCGGCCGCAAATTAACGGGACCCGGCTTCAGATTGAACAAAGCAACCAAGAGGGCGCTCCGGGTGGAGGAGCCGCTGAGTAATGTCTCCTGACACCCAGACGTCCACTTTGGAAACGCCGGGGAACATTCATCATCATTATTTAAAGATCTTAATTCTAATGCAGCAGGATATGAACACACGGCATTAAGCTTTCATGGGTCTCTGTGCAGCGTCTGAATATGAATAACTCACCTCAGGTCTTCAGAGGGCCTCGCCTGGATCAGCGGCGTTTCCACCGAGTGACCGAACACGGCGCCGTCCGGACCTGCCCACAGAACGTCAGCGGGTCAGCAGAGAAAACTTCGTCCAAATTCTTTCACGGGGATTATTCCAGATTAAATCAACTAAATTTGAAAAACTTCCTCAACCTCCTCAGAATCTTTTTTTTTCATTTCGTCCAATAATTTGTAAACTTTTATCTTCAAACTATAAATTTTCTCAGAGTCCCTTTTCCACCATTTCTGAGCCTCATAATGAAAAACACGTTTAAACTCTGTTACAAACTGACACCAGATCAGTTTTACGTCCACTTCAGGCGTCATAACAAAAAGACAAAATCTGCTTTTTGTTACCAGCTGCTAGCATCAGTATTATGGGATGTATCACCGTGAGAACAGTCAGACTGCAGCAGTTTAATGACATAGAGTCACAGAAACAACCATCAGTATCCTGGATGTGTTTCCGGTTTCTGATAATTCACCAGAGAAAACGTTAAAAAGTGCATCCTGGGTAAACTTTACCAGCTGGTTTGTGGTCGTTTTTTTGCTTCTATGTGGTGTTTTTGTGTCTCTCCTGACCACGACTACGACAGTGAAGCACGGCGGTGGCAGCATCATGATATGGGGCTGGAGAAAACTCTAAAAAGTGCATTCTGGGTAAACTTTCCAGGCTCACGTGTGGTGGTGGTGGTTGGTCAGAACCAGTTCTAGACAATGAAAAGATCATTTATTCACTCTGTGTCAATATAATTTTCTATATTTTAGCACCTGTGGACGTATTTCATGGCGTCAAAATGTAGAACTTTGGTTTTCATGTTTCATAGAACAGTTTAATCTCATCCATGAACCAGTTTGCAGCGTTCAGAGCTTGTTGAGAGTCTTTAGGTTCTCCTCTGATGAAGCTCAGTTCTGGTTCTGTCGGCCTGTTTCTACCAACAGTGAAGATGTGTCGGCTTGGTGTCAAAAAAAAAAAAAGGTTTTCCACAGAGTGAATGGAGTCTAAAGATGATTCTGGTATCAGATGAAGGTAAAATGATCACCATCACACATGAGCCTCGAAAGTTTACCCACAATGCACTTTTTAAAGGTTTCTCTGGTGACTGATCAGAAACCAGAAACACATCCAGGGAACCGATGCTTTAGAAAGCTACAATCTGAACCCTCCTCCATGTGCGTCCAGCATGAAGGTAAAACTCTCCACTGAATCCTTAAATACACTAAAGTTATTCTGGGTAAGTTGATTCTGAGGACGTCTGGTTGGACTGATTCTTCCTGTTTCTGTCACCAGGTGAGACAGTTTACCTGTGACTGTGAACTTCTCCGTCGCCATGACGACCTCGTCCTCGTCGGCGGTGAACAGGAGCTTTCCTCCGTCTCGGCTTCGCACCTCCAGCCTCTGACACTGGGCCTCCACGGCCTCGGGTCCTGCAACGACAGCGCCTCCTCAGTACAGATGTAAATATTAATGTGGACCAGTTTAAAAAACCTTCATGATCCGAGTTTGATAATTAAGAAGCTTTGTTGCTGTCGACTGTTTGAAACTGTTGAACAAAGGTTGCCTCGTGCGGCTCTGGTCGTGTAATGGGCTCGGGGAGCCGGTGTTTGGGCTTGTAAGGCCATTAGCGATGTGAAATGCTTTGTCGAGTGCTTGCTCTGCAAATGAAAGGCGGCTGACAAAGCTGGATCAGCAGCGCTTTTACAGCCGACGAGGACGAGTCAGTAATCTGCTCCGCTGGTGGGGAATATTAATTCCCGCTCTCCAAACTTTGGTGTTGTTCCAGATGTGCATGCAGAAACTCCCAATGCCCTCGACTGCCGAGGATTTAATTATTCTTGCTGAGTTTCGTCTCATTTCAGGCAAAAAAAAAATAAAAAATGCACCTCCTACAAAAGCCGGCGCTAATTTCCAAAAGGAAGGTCGAGCGTGACCGACGGGGTGTCGTCTGGAGCGCCGCTGTCACATCAGCAGGCTCGGATCAATGGCCGCTAACGCTGAGCAGCAGCTCGTTAATCAGGTAAATGACTTCGGTGATGTGGAGCGACTCGAGGTTGAACAAGAGGAGTCACCGGACTTCCAAGAGGTCTGAAAACGGTGCGACTTAAAGGTGAATTTGTTGCTCTAATCTTGATTAAACCCGTTGACGGTCAGGATTAACCTCCCATCAGTTTGTCAATAAGTTGCAAAAAGCTCTAAATTTAAACCCAGACGTCGATGTTGGTTTTTCCCATCAGCTGTCTAGACCTCGTGGCCGTTCACCATCTCGGGGGTGAAGCAGAAACTCACCGACTGTGAGCTGTCCGGTCAGCTGGCCTCGGCTGTTTCTGGCGTTCATGGTGACGTTCTTGTCCGAGCGCAACACCAACAAGCCGTCCTGGAGGAGAGAGGAGCAAAGCAGGACAAAGAAATGTCGTTTAAAAAAGGTGTAAATCTCATCAAAGCTTTTTACTGGTAGCACATCATTTGGTTGCACCTCCATCAGACTTTACCTGGACTGAGATCATCAACGTCTGCTTATCAATGGACACCATAAATTACTGATGTTCCCTGAACGCATCATGTGCAGGTGAAGGTTGAGCTCGATGGTTCACGTGGATTATTTTCTAAGAACGAATTTTTTATGTACGAATTTCCTACAAATTAATTTTCTACGGGTTTCATACGAGAGCTGGTTTTTATTTTTTACATTTTTCTAAGAGCGTATTTTTCTATTCGTGGCTTTTTCTACTCGAGGAGTTTTCAGTGAGCGGATCTTTTGTCATAGTTTTCTTTGTGCAAAGTTTTCTTGGTGTGAAAAATCTGTCGTTTCACATCTTGTTTCGTGTCTCCTTACAGTCATTTTGTTGAATTTTAGTCATTTTTTTTGAGTCCTTTCTCCCGTTTCATCTTGTTTTTCTTATTTCATGTCTCGTTTATGTCATTTTGTGCGTCTTTTGAGCAGTTTTTGTTTCCTTTCTTTTATTCTGGGTTCTCATTTTGTGCATTTTGTAGTCGTTTCATCTCGTGTCTTTCTCATTTTACATCTCCCTTCTGTCATTTTGAATCTTGTCCTGTGTTGTTTGGTTTTAGTTGTTTCTCTGTGGAGCAGTTTTGTCTCGACAAGTGGAGTTAAATAAGAGCCCAGTTTCTACGTCTGGAGCTTTCTACCAGTTTTCTGCCAGCCTAGCTCTTGTAACAGCAGCGTTTTCTCCATGCTGGGTTTTCTACCAACGGAGTGAATTTTAAACGCTACAGCTGCTCGTCGTCATTCAGTGGGAAACCAAAGTCATGACTGATTAGTTTCCATTTAACGTTGCAGCCTTTGTTCTTCTTCACTGGTTCGGTCTCCATCTCCAGGAGTATCTGAATCCTCTCCTCCTCCTCATCACGTTTATAAAGTGATCTGCTGTAGATTCACCAAACCAGCTAAAAAACTCAACTCAACCCGTCAAGAAACACATTTCATGACAACCTGAAGCTGTGATGGAGCTGCTGTCACCTCGTCTTTGTCTCAATGTTCAATCTGTTTGGAAAGAAAAGGAGCAAATTAAATGAATCAGCGTCGATGTGATGGTGTCTGACCCTCTGCTGGATATCAACCGCTGAGCTAAATGACATTAAGGCAAAACTATGGAACAAATTAAAACTGAATTAGCCGACGCTGGGCGATGAAGTGCAGACAGTCTGAGGAGGACGAGAGTTTTGGCTGTAAGTGACGGGCGTAGGAGGATCCTGTCCTCCGGCAGACGAGCTAACTGTCGACTTCCTGGCAGTTTGCAAAGTTTACGTCCGTTTGACGTTTGAGTGACGGCGCCGAGAAGGTCCAGGATCGGCTCAGGATGGAGGCAACACGGTCTGGACATAACAAGTCTGCTCTTTTAGGTCATCGTCTCTAAAATGCATCGACAACATCACTGACACTAAATCAGAACGTCTCATTTCATTAAACTGAGTCCAGAAGCTTCCTGTGAGCAGCCGACCAGCTTCTACCAGAACCTGTATGAAGGCTTTTATTTCCTTTGTCTCCGTTTCCGTCGTCTCTCGATCGTCTCGATGATTTTCTCGTCTCTCCAGTCAGTTCAGAGTCTATAAACGTCTTATTGTCGTCCAGGTGTTTCTTTCAGACGTAGGATGGAGTCAAACATTCAGCAGCTCATCGATCACTGACTGAACGTATTGAGTAAAAAAATAAAAACCTAAAAAAAAAAAAAAACTGTAAATTATAAGTTGTTCACAAAAAGTGAAAATAAAAACTGAAAACGATCTGACAGCAACGATGTCGAAATAAAATTTTTAAAAAGTAAAAATAAATGATGGCCAGCTGTAAAACTGTGAAAACAGCAGCAAATATGTGTAAAATAAATATATTTACTGCTGATTTTAATGGGGTTAAACTGTCATTTTTATCGTCGAATCTTGTTAAAATATAAATTAAATAATATTTGTGAAAGAGTTTTGATGTGGACATTACGTAAAGTTTTGTTTGTTTTTTACAGTGAAAAAAATGTAAATTAATAAAAATATAGGGGAATAAAATAAGTAGATATGGAAAAACTATAAAATAACTGTAGAATAATATGAATATGCATCAATTTTCCTTTAAATAACAGCAAATATCCGTAAAATAAATATATTTACAGCTCATTTTTGGGGGTAAAACTGTCATTTTTATGGTCGTACATTGCTAAAAATAAATTAAATGCTATTTGTTAACATACAGATCTTTGATGTGGACATTATGTAAATATTTGTTTGTTTTTAACAGTCAAAAAAATGTAAAGAAATAAAAATATAGGGGGTTAAAATAAGGAAATATGTAAAAACTGTAAAATAACTGTAGTATAATATAAATATGCAGCATTTTTCTTTTAAATAACAGCAAATATCTGTAAAAAAACAACATGTTTGCTGATTTAAATTTATTTTTTGAACGTCGTACCATCATTTGTAAAGAAAAAACAGATTTTTGAGGTTTTCTTTGAGCAGTTTTTCTCTATAAAAGAACTAAAGTGACATTTTTTTATCGTGTATAGTACATTGAAGGATCATGTTTATGCTGTAGATGGACTGTTTTATATTTATAATTGCATTAATTGTAAATAAGCGTGACATTTAAACGCTCCACGTTTGAGGCGTTCAGGTGTGATCGGCTTCAGGAGGAGCTCGTTATCGTCTCAGCGTTCCTCTTCACAGGAGTCACTCGGCTCGTCTTCGTCCTCTCGCTGCTCGTTTTAACGCTCGACGTGAACGAACACGAGTTCACGGCGAGGCGTCGCGTCCAGACGTGATACGAGTCCTTTCATAGAGTTTAAGGGTCTCGAGCTGCTTCCTCTGAGGTCAGCAGCAGATCAGAGCGAAGGCCGAGAACGAGGCCTGTTGTCGGAGGTGAAGGACGCTTCCTGCTCACGACCGACGACGTCACGGCCGAGATGAACAACAACACGAACCCTCCTGATGCTGCCAGCGTGTGAAATAGCAGCAGACGTTTTCAACAAAGCGCTCCGTTCGGGGGTTTAGCTGTAATCCTAGCCGAGTATATTTGCATAAATATATTTAAATTTTAATTATATTTGATTGTTGTGCTGGAAGCTCATTTGCATTCTGAGCCGAACGAGCAAATATTTTTTTAAAAAGCTGCCGAACAGGGACGCTGCTACGGCTTCATTCCCTCATTCAGGCATCAAACCTTTTCTAACGGGACAGAAGTTCTCTGAGCAGAACCCATCGAGCTGCAGACTTCTAGAGAGTTGAACAAGTGGACGGTTTGATGCTCGTCAGATCCAAGCAGGTGAAGCTGAGTGAAGCCTCCACCTGCTGCTATTTATAGAGCAGTCGGCTCCCCGGAGACGCCGCCGCCGCCGGCAGCTCGCCATGTGAACAGCACACATCTGATTAAGTGGATCCGGGCGGCGCCGCTTCGCTTTCACACTCAAAGCGAAGTCGATTTCAGGCGTCGCTCTGCTTGTAGCAACAGTTTGAGCTCATCGTTGTGATGATTTGACTGAACTGGAGCTGCAGCAGCCGTCGTTTAAATCCAGAAATAATTCTTTAGAATCGTAGAAATCAGCTTCGCCGACGTCATCAGGAGCAGCTGCTCGACCCAAGTCTGGTTCTGTGACTTCGCTTCACAGGTTTTGCACAAAATCAAAACGTTTCAACTCAAAAGGAGGAAAAACGAGTTTAAAAGGAGGAACAACGTGACCTGAACCTCCTGATGGACCAACACGCCACGTTTGGTAGAAATGTACGTTTTCCAGAGCAAGAATTTCACAGTTTTACTAATAAATCACTTTTAAGCTGCTAAATCCAAAATATCCTGCAAAAGTCTCCCAGAAAATAGGCTCCTGAACAAGATGTCTGAGAGGTTTTAACAAGAAAATGAATTTAGACCCAAAATGTTTCAGGAACCTCAAGAATTTTGCAAATTTATTCTTGTTTAATTTAGTTTTAATGTCTAAAGAGAAATAAAGGACCGTTAATAATAAAGAAAAGCTGCTAAAACCCAAATATTCTGCAACACAGAGACGCTGTTTTAGTCCTTTTAGAACGTTTAGAGGTTAAAATACGACATGCAAAAGATCTCGTGCTTTAATCATCTGATTGTATTTGTTGGTTTTTTTTAATGTCTAAAGAGAAATAAAAAGATAAAAATGTGAACTGAGAGTCTGAAGCCAACAGTTTTACCAATAAAGGACGTTAACGATCAGGAAAAGCTGCTAAAAAACTAAATATTCTGCAAATATCTCCAACGAATCAAGTTATTTGGGTGATTTCAACACAAAAATGAATCATTTTGGAGCGTTTTGAGGTTGTTTTGACAAAAACTTCAGCTTTTTGTTTTAGAAGTTTTAATTATTTTGACGAACTTCAAGAATTTATTTGTTAATTTGCTCTCGTCTGGATCTACTTGTTAGTTTTTACGTTTAAAGAGAAATAAATAACTGAAGTAAAAAAGGGATTCTTGTGGACTATACTGTATAATTATCCATAAAATTAACATTTTTTCAAGTGTCTGAAGGAAACAGTTTCACGGTTTTACCAATAAATGACGTCTTTGATGTTTGTAAAGCTGCTGAATCTAAAATCTTCTGCATCTGTCTGCAACACCAGACCAGATGTTTGGGTTCAGATGAGCATCAAGTTCTACGTTTTCACATAAACATCTGCAAGCTCTGAATCCAGCGATCCTGCGACAGCGAGGAACTTCAAGAGCGACACAGGATTTAAAAAAGACACTCGAGTGGCGCTGTGATTTTCTCGTGGTTATTATTCTCATCCGGTAAAGTTTGCTGAGCTTTGTGTAGAAGCTGACGGACGGATGGATGGACGGAGGAGCACCGAGGAGGCCTCGGGGCAGTAAAACTAATCCAGAGGCTCCTCCATCCATCCATCCATCCATCCATCCATCCATCCATCCATCCGTCCATCCATCCATCAGCTCTGACTGACGGCCCACGGAGGCTAAAGTTAGCCTCACATGAACACAATCCTGAATGTTCGACGTCCAGCTGAGTCTGAAAACCTGGAGATCAGCAGGAAGCTCCTGAAAACCAACGACGGACAGAAAATATCACAGAATGAAACCTGAAAACAGATGATATGTGATGCAGGAGCAAAACAGCATCACATGGACCGCTGCTGCTGATTATTGATTTAAAAAATCTCCCAAACATCAAACTCTGCTCCACCTGCCTGATCAGCAGCAGCTTAAATCGATGTATTAACGTATTTATCAGCAGCTCCAGATAGTTTATCAGCTCCTAGTGTCTGGTTTTACATCCAGCGCTGACTTTTCTGTTCTTTCTATTAACGTCGAGGCTGATTGTTGACAAGCGGCTGCATCACATGTGGAGGAATAAATAAACACTAAAAACATTCCTCGTGTCTGTTTCTGTGCAGCGTGGCGACTAGACGGCATCATTGGTGTATATCTGCTGTATTTCCTGCTCCCTGTAGCGCTCTCATGTACCAACATGCGCCTCTAATTGCTGATTGATGAGGTCACTGGGCTTCCCTTCACAGATCTGACTTCAGCTATCGATCAACAGAAACGGAGCTTCTGAGAGCAGCTTGTGCAGAAATCCGCCTTTAAGCTGCTGTTTGTGGCGAGTGGACGTCGTATCGATCGGCGCCGCTTATCTGAGCGCAGAGCCTGGACTTCATAACCATAATCCTCCGGCCCTCTCGCCGCTCCACATATTTCCTCAGGTGGAGAAACATCGAGCGACCCGCCGAGGTTTTTTTTTTCTTCCTCTGGTGCGGGCAGATAAGAGGACGGCCGCTCGGCACCGTCCGTAAAACAAGACAGTAAAAATGTCTGCAGGTGGTATTGCACCGCCGAGTGAAATACCGGCCGTGTCCGGCGCCGGGCCGGGCCGGAGCCGTGGCCTTGAGGTGTTTCCCGTCGCCGAGCGTCGTATTTAAATCAACATTTAGCTCCGACCAGAACATCAAAGAGCGAGAGTGGGCAATTTCAAGTTGTTTCTCAATCCGCTGTGGCAAATTGGACCCACTATCGAGCCACTTCCTCCGCCGACGTCCCTCAGAAATCAAATTTACATGGAACCCCGGCTTCCAGTGCTTGAAATTGCTTTCTGCACCGTGCCTAATCACTGAGAAAGGGGGATGATCCGACTGAGCGTCTGCGACTCGTGTGGGAGAAGGAAAACTCGGATCAACTTCGCGCTGGAGCCGCGTTGGTTAATCTGCTCGACATCAAAGGGGAGGAAGGAGAAGTGGGAAAATTTATCGCGTGGGCTTGATTGGAAACCCGGAGAGACTGTGGTCGTCCTGTAATCTCCTGGAGGTTGTACGTGGCCTTGGAGGAGCCCATTACCGCCTGCTGCCGATGGGAGGCCCTGATAGCCGCCGCTGGAGGACGGCCGGAAATGAGGAAGCAGAGAGAACAGAACGGCCTCTGTTGTCCAGAACACAACCAAACATCAACGTATCATCAACTCAAAGTTTGCTGCTGACGGATCGATCAGGAGTTCCTCCACGTCGGGCGGATCGATGCCGCCTCAGAGATCTTCCTCCCCGAGAGCCTTCCGCGGTCGATGCCGGTTCTTCCTACTTCGATCAGAAGTCGGTGAGAAAAAGTTTTTAAAATAAATAAAATAAAGGAGCGACTTACCGTCCTGGACTGGATCTCGTTGACGTACAGCGGCAGCAGGAACTCGCTGATCCCCTCCAGGCGAATCCCGTCCCGGTCCAGCTGGAGGTTTCCCATCCCGTCCTGCAACACAACCACGGTTCTGGTTTGAGTCAAAGGATTATCGCTTCCCTGAATGCAGGCCGAGCACGACGTGGACGGGCGGCGGACCGAGCGGAACCGGGCTGACGTGGCCACGAATGTTGAAAAGAGGCGATAACGGAACGGTCAGACTTTAACCACGGAGATAAAACGACACGATTCTCAAATTGGTGAAAAATGGTTTTATTGCCAATCTGATGCACTCCGTTACGACTCCTAGCTTCACCAAACTGGGTCGGCCTTCGTCAAATCACACAGAACTCAGGAAACATGTTGCTCCACCAGCTCACATCAGTTTATTTGTTAATTATTTCAGAGCCAAAACTTTTCGGAGAGTTATTCTTCTGGAGATACTGAACCCTTAAAATGGCTTCTCTGACGTTTTTATGTCCTTAAAGGTGAAAATACTGAATTGTGGAGCGTAAACAGACGTGAACGGAAGTCAGTGGCTGAAGATGTTGCCATACGGTTGTGGTAGTCAAACTTGAGTTCGGTTCTCATGTTGCATACTTTA
Source organism: Stegastes partitus (assembly GCF_000690725.1). Lineage (NCBI taxonomy): Eukaryota > Metazoa > Chordata > Actinopteri > Pomacentridae > Stegastes > Stegastes partitus. The sequence continues at coordinate 234,040 of NW_007578429.1, read as the reverse complement.
GACAATTCATGGAGCAGAGATGCCATCAAAACAAAACGACTTTCACACAAGGAGGAAGCCACGAATTTTCAAAACCATCGACCCGGCAGGTCAACTAAAACTCTGCTGGACGTGGGTCAAACTTTAATGAGTTCGGGTTAAAATGTAAGCAAAATCAGGTAAATCCACGACCGTCGAGGTTTCGTCTTCCCGCTCATGAGCAGTCGTTGGGTTTCTCTCCAGAATACGAAACACCTGGAGATGATTGATGGAGTTAACCGGTGCTCCATAAATAACTCTGGATCGGAACCAAACGCTCGCTGCTCTGAACCTGCTGCACGACCAATAAGACGTCTTCCTATGGAGCCTGAGAGATTGGTTGCTCTGAGGCGACAGCGGCGCCACCGATAAGGTCTTCCTCCGGCGACGCAGATTGATGGGAGGCCAAAGAGGGTCGAGGAGCTCGTTGGGTTGTTGTCTGAGATTCACTCGTCGGGTTTTATACGATCCAGAAGAGACAAACAGACGTGAACGACTCAGGCTTTGTCTTGTATTATTATTGTATATTATTATACTGTAAAGTCGACGATCTCGTCCTTCACTTAAAGTGTTTTTATTCCCTTCATCACTGAATGAGTCAAAATCAGATCCTGATTCTGTAACTTGTTGTGACTCCTGCATAAAGTTTGATATTTAATGACACATAGTCAATTAAATCTAAAAGTAATAGATAAACTCAGTGATATTTAACTCTTTATCATCTGTTTTTCCAAGATGAGCTCATTGTACACTGTAAAAAAACTAAAACAATTAATAAGTCACATATTTTAAAAACTGTCAAAATAATAGCATATATGTATTTAAAAAATATACAGTTTAGCAGATGTAAATATTACATTCACATTGTAAAAATAACACTTTTTTTGCTGATTACTGTAAAAACAAAACGTTTTTTGAAAATTGCTAAAAGTTAAACTTCTTCCTTTAACCCTTAGTATAAATTTATTTCTTAAACATAACAGCAAATATCTATAAAATATTTATATTTCTGCTTGTTTACATACAGTAGAAGTTGTATAATTGAATAATTTTCAAACGTTGTAAAAGAACTTATTGCTGTTTGTAAAAACACTGATTTTTTTTCAGACATTATTTACAGTTTTGTGTTAAAGTCAACGTGTAAATTAAGACTTTTTTTCTGCGATTTTACCAAATAATATGTCATTTTAACAAAACAGGGAAAATCTGTAAAGTAAAGGTTAAAAAAAAGCATTTACTGTTTTACGGTTCTTCATTTAAACAACTTTTAACTTTTAAATTAATCAAACAGCAAATATCTGGGATGTATTGATATTTCTGGCAGATTGAAATACAGTCAAACGGTAATTTTACAGTCAAACGTTGTGGAAGAACAAATTACTACTTTAAAAAAAATACAGATTTTTGATTTGAATTTATAGTTTGGCTTTTAAATTCCTAATTGACACGAGTTTTTTGTTCAAATAACAGCAAAAATCTGAAAAATATGAACATTTCTCGTCATTTTAATACTGTAAACGTCGTGTAATACAGTCAACACAGTACAGTTATTATGAATTTAAGTCGTATTTAATATAACTGTTGTAGGATTTATTTCCTATTATGTAAACTACTCAGAAAAACTCTAAGAAAAACACTGACTTTATTGTTTGATCTTGTTGCGTGTTTGTGTTTATTTGTGAAGTTTTCTTCCTGATTTGACGTTAGTTTTACAGTGAAGGACTGTTTTCTAAAGCTACACAGATAAAGTTATTAATATTATCATTACTGTGGAGTCGGAGGTTTGACGTAACATGAGGATTTATTCTAACGTCCGGTTCCGTCACATTCACTGCTTTTTTAAACTCATCTTTAGCGTCTATTCTGAGCCCAACTCACCGCCGAGAAGTTCATGACCTTGATGATCCAGACGGTGAGCGCCAGGTTGACGATCATGGTGGCCAGCAGCAGCAGCAGGAAGAAGTAGAGGCAGCGCTTCCTCCAGCCGTACAGGCCCACCGGGTAGACCGGGTCGCAGCCGGGCCGCTGGAGGTGCAGCGCCTGGGAGGCGAGGATGAACTGCTCCTGGGTGATCTGGAAGAGACACAGCAGCTTCAGCCACCATGCTGGATGTTAGGCCACCAGGAGGAGTCTGGAGGGTTTAGTTTACAGGGTTTGAACAGAGGAACTGAAAGTGAAACAAAGACCTGAAGTATCCACACATGAACATTAATGCTCATGTCCAGCTCTTTATATTTAGTCTGAGACTGAAGCAGCTTCACGTTATTCACTGTTTAAAAAACAAACTTATTTATCCTGATTTATGATGCAGTCAAACCAAAAAAGGCAAAAAAGCTTCAGGCTCGTCCAGAACCTGAATCAGAATATATTTTATTTCCAAGTAGGTCTAGAAAAAAATAAATAAAAATTAAAAATCCGGCTGCAAGAAAAGAAACAAATACGCAACAAAAACAGCAGAACACTGTATCATTTTTAAAAAAGTGTAAAAATGGTTAAAAATAATAATAATAACAGCAAATATATGTAAAAGAATCTCTTTTTTTGTTTATTAAAAACAGTAAAATGGCACAATTTTGTATCACACATTGAAAACTGTATAAATATATATGAACGTGTTGAACACTTTTTTTTCTAGTTTGGGTGTATAAATTAATAGTTTTCTAATTAACTTAACAAAATTGGAAACAATCTGTGAAATCCGTAAAAAAAAAAAAAAAAAAGAATTGTTTACCTTTTTTTTGGTCTTTAATATACACATTTCTTCTTCCATATAAAGCCAAATATCTGTAAAATTCACATATTTTTAGCTGATTTAATACATTAAAATAGTATTATTTAATAATCAAACTAAAAAGAACAAAATGACCATTTATGAAAATGCTAATGTTTGATGTGAACATTCATTTACATGATTTAACAATTATTCATTATCTGTCATTTACCAAAACAGATAAAATCTGTAAAATAACAGGGAAAAAAGAGAAAAGAAAAATTAGAATTAGAATTTTATTTAAATAACAGCAAGTATCTGTAAATTTTAGCTGATTTAAATGAAGTTATATATATATATATAAATTCATGGTCTCTTTTTACTTGTTAGTGTCTGTAATTTAACAAAACAGGGAAAATATGTAAAATAACATTAAAATGCAATTTTTAAAAAAGTAACTGTTAGAAATAATGAATTTGTGCTTTGCTCAATTAAATATCGTTTAAAAAAAAAAAAGAAGTAACTTTACAGTCGAAGGTTGTAGAAAAATTACTGATTTTACTTTTTTTTTTTTTGAGGTGTAAAGTAACAAGTAAATAAAGTTATTTCCCAATTTCAGTTCTTAATATATCAAGTTTTTTAGTTTTTCTTTTTTTTTTTTTTTAAATTACAGTAAATGTCAGTAAACGTTATCAGACTGGGGTCCTGTATCAGCAGCACTACAAACTAAACGACTCGGGTCCTAAATCCGGGTCACACATGTCCGTTATCTGGTGCAACTTTTGTGATGACACAGCTGGAAACAGGAATCCGGAGACTGAACCGGCTCCGAGTGATCAATCAGAGGCGCTCGCCTCCAAGACAAGGTCACCGAGGCGACATTATTGTATTAAAAGAGAAACAACACGTCGTTTCAAAGGTGCTGCGCTTCGTTCTGCTGCAGCGACGCCGGATCATCCGTCAAGATTCATCGATTACCAGTTTGCCGTCAGTCGTGGGAGCGACTGGCCCAGAAGTGGAAAAAGCTCCTGGACGGGACGCTCCAGATCTGGATGCTAACGAGCTAATCAGGGTGATTAATGTAGGCTACAGTGTGGAGGAGCGGCCGCTGTCACCTCCGCTTGTATTTACGTTCTTCAGGCTGACAAGTCGTCTGTGTGGCTTTAATAACGTGTCACAGCTTTGTTTTCGCTGCTAATTACTGGCTGACGTTCTGTCATCCCGCCATGACTGGAAGTTTTCCTGCAGCTGACCCGATCAGCTCCGAGCGCTGCTGCCTGTCGACGCCTCGCAGGGAAAATGTGAGACGCTTTCATGGAGCTACTTCCAGCAGAAAGTTGAAAACAAGCACCACGGAGCGAGTTTTCATAAAAGAACGACCGTTAATCCCAAATGTTTGGGAGAGCGGCTACGTGGTTTTGACGTCAAAATGCGTGAATTTTAGTACAAAAAATCCAAATTTGCATGTCGTAACTCAATAACTTAAACCTGAATAGCTAGCTTTAGGCCAACTTTTGTCAATTATTAATTTATTTACTCATGGCACGGTGGTGGCAGCATCATGATGAAGCACGGTGGTGGCAGCATCATGATGAAGCACGGTGGCGGCAGCATCATGATGAAGCACGGTGGTGGCAGCATCAGTAATTTGTTATGACATTTTCTGTGTTTTGTTTTTTTTTTCTAGAGATTTATTTTGTATTTTAATTCTAAAAATGTGAAAAAGTCCCGGAAACAAAGCTAGCTTGTCGACCTTAAATTCAGTAATTCAACAAACTCAGTCCCACCAGTTCATTAAATACTGAGTTACAGGATATAAGATGTAATTTACTGATTTTGACCATTTTAATTTTTTTTAAAAAGTTGTTTCAGTTATTTTCAGTATTTGCTCTTATTAGCAACATTATTTATTTATATGTTTTTTACAGTTATGGTTTTATCGTCTATGTAATGTTTGTAGTTGTGAGTTTTTGGTGGCTAATGTCTATTTTTTTATCTTCTAATTACTGTAAATGCCAAATCTTGTGCCCATGTGACAGTTTGAACCATATTTCCTCCACTGATGGAGCGACTCCATCACATCTCCATCACCTCATACCAACGTCACCAACACATGACTGACTGTCTTCTGCGTTAATCGGAGCAGGATGGAGCTGAACGAGGACGGAGGGGCTGAGCTCGTAAAACGTTCTGCTCTCCGAATAGAGAAGCTGCCAGCCGGCGAGCAGCAGCAACACGAGGCGCTCTGATCTGAGATCAGAGGAGATGATGTCTGTGGAGCGCTGCCGTCCAGGCGAAGGCGGATCTCCAGCGGATCGTGACCGTCGGCTGACAGCGTGAAGCTCCCATCACGGAGGCTGGAGGCTGGAGGCTGGAGAGGAGATACCCAGCAGCAGCAGCAGAATGTTTTTCACGACGTCCAATCATGTCAACAAGTTTGTTTCAAGTCGCCTTTAATTGGCCGACACACTTAATTGACACACCTGTGCTCGGTTTCCCCCGGAGGACGCCGGACGTGAGGCGCATTCACAACCCGAGTCACGCTTTATTCACACTCAGCACGTCGTTAGCGGCGGCCGCTGACGGCGGGCTTCATTAGCTTGTATGTTTTTCCCTGACAGGCTCTCATTAACTGTGGCAGCGCGAGAAAAACCCTCTTTAGCTCCGCGAGCTTCTCCAAGAACACCTAAAGGAGTGGAGTGTAGTCGCAGCTTGTTCTGAACAAAGGGACGGGAACATGCGTTTAACAGTCAGCCCGCGAAGGAACTGTGTTGTGGCAACAAATCAATATCTCCTACAGAGGAGGGCGGCTGATGAATTTTAGTCGTTACAGAACCAGAGACTCTCAAGTTGGTTTTGTGTAGCAGTGAAGCTGAACAGACTCACGAGCTTCAGGCGCTCCATGGATTCATGCAAACACCTGCGTCTCCAGGCATTTATCAGACGCTTTGTGGACACAACTGATGATTGTTTCATTGACTTAAGAGACGAAACTGAAGTGAATTTTACTTCTGGTCGTAAACAAACAGATTAATCAAGAATTAAATTTATTCATCAGTTGCAGCTTCTGTTGAACTGACAGTCAAAACGTCTGTCGTGTCGTCTACGATAGTGAAGCATGGTGGTGGCAGCATCATGATGAAGCACGGTGGCGGCAGCATCATGTCATAAGAAGTGACAAAAAGAAAGTGAAAAGACAAATTCAGCTCCAGAAAGGATGATGTTGACTAAAATCAGGTGAGCAGTATCTTGTAACTGTTGCCATAACATAAAGGAACAACTGTTCAAATGAAGCCAAACCTGAATGGATTCCAAACCAAACTAAATATTTTGGATGCTTTTGACAGTGTTCTAACATAACAGAAAGGTTCCTGGTGGCTTTTTTATTTTTGATGTTGACAAAATCACCCCAATAATTCCTAGAGACAGATGTTTGTTTTCCATTTTGAGTTGTTCTTAGTCATTTGTTAAATACTAAGCATCACAATGTCAGCTTTCTCATCCTGTGCCGTCCTACAACCAACCACAAAAGAACAAAATCAACGTATTTTCATTAAAAACCGATCTGGGTGTATTGTAGGAACCCATCAACATGTGTTGCTCTGCTTGTGCACTGAAGCCTCTCCTATGAAAACCTTCCCACTGCTGGTCCTTGAGAGAAAGACCACGAATGGCTGAACAATCCGTGACCCTCAGCATCCAGCCGCTGTCCTCCACCGGCTTTCCTCCGCCACACAACTTAATCCAGTCTTCGGGCGACCGTTTCCACGGATGGAGAGTTTGTGTCACAACTGCCAGCGGAGGCAAACGTCTCAACAAATAGATGCTGCGACTTTGCAGCGAACACAGACGACCCGTATCGCTGGCCTAGAAATGTCAGCGGGTCCAATTTAACCGGCGATACAGCTGAAGGACGCCACCAGAGGTGCTGACTGTACACCCTCCACGCAACGTTCCTCAACAACGTTAGATGACGGCGGACGCACAGCTCGTAGTAAAACTATCAACTCAACCTGGCTGTTCTCCCACCTCATCGCTTACAATCAAATAAAAGCCCAGCTGCGATCCAGTCTTCCAGCCTACAGCCGCGGCCCTGCTGGACAAGATTCAGTCTATTTTCAATCCACTGTTGCCAAGGGAAACTCCAGCACTTGTAATTTCTATGGCAACCCACTGTTCCCAACGCGAGCGGATCCTGTGATTTCTTTGCAGGAGTTTTAATGCATATATTACCCCGGTGGAGTCATGCCTCCTAAAGCTCGGTTATTCACAGGGCGGCCGGGGGAGTGCATAGTGGCTGGCGTTCTGTCAACGCGTCCTTTCAGCATTCTGGTCACTGCCGGCTCTCACAAACAGAACAGGACGGACGGATCCAGACGTCCGACTGCAGCGAGGAAGCGGCGCGACTTCGACGGAGCTGAACGCCGATCGCAAGGCGGCAATCGTCTGTTTCTGTCAACTTTAGACGATCTGGAAGGTTATAGCGACAGAGTTATCGAACATCTGCGTCTTAGGAAAGACACACTGTATGGTTTATAATCTCATGAGACTTTTCTTTTAATCTACAACAACTTTAGTTTACATAATGACGCCATGCGATGAGATTTGTCCAAACTATTATATAAAACACACAAACGTTAATATTGTTTTTCCATTTCACAGCTTATACCGACATCACAAAATGATTTTGACATCGAAGAAACCAAGATGATCATGGTATCAAATGCAGGTTAAAACGAGCTGTAACTCGTCCTGACCAACCACCGATCACACATGCAGATATAAGCCTGGAAGGTTTAACCACAAAGGCACCTTTTAAAGTTTTCATAAGTGGATTTTTAGTAAAACATGCAGAGTTTTAGTGAAACAATGAACAAAAAGCAGATTTTGGCTTCAGATTGTGACACCTGCAGTTGGTCTGGTTGCACTTTTTAGAGCTTCAATGTGTTTTTAATTCCTGGAAATTTCACGTGTCGAGTATTTATTAAGTTATGAGGCTCAGAAATTGCCAGAAACAGGTAACGCAAGTGAAGTGTAGCAGTTAAAAGTATTTAAAGTATTAAAATAAACCTTTGCTTTGCATATTGTACGTAAAAAAAAATTAAAATCAGGTGATTCTAAGGGGGTCCAATGGGAACTTTTATTCTCATTTTTGCACCAAATGGGGAAACAATCCTTTAGTTTGTCCAAACTCGTACATGTCGTCCAACTTCATTTTCATTAATTTGCTTTACTGATGAATTCTTGGCCCAAAAAACCCCAAAAGTGTTCCATGAGGTCAGACTGACCTTTGACCATCGAAAATCTAATCTTGGTGCCAAATTTGAAGAAATCCCCTCCAGGCGCTGCTGAGATATTGCTGGACGGAGGAAAAAAAAAACCCAGAAACATCCTCACCACGGCCAAGGATGAAAATCAAGCAGCTGTCATTTAAAAGGTCACAGCAGGGACAGATGGGCGCTTAACGGCGGCGACTCCGACACGACGATCCAGGGCCGATAAACTGGAGAACGAATCTCTCGGAGACCTTAATTTACTCAGATCGCAGCTTGTAACAAATTGTCAGGACTCAGTATAATTAAACAACCAGAGACACGTCGAACCAGAAGTTGGAGCAACTCGCAATCTGCAGAAACAAAAGTGTTGCTGAAGCGTTGATGTAAAAGACAATCTGAGACTTTAAACTGTAAATGAACACAACCAAAATTAGCCAATATGAGGATGAAAATAACTAAATAATAAATAATAACAACAAGTCTGTGTGTATTTTATGTCATATTGTCCAACCTTAGTGATGCCCAATCTGACAAAAAAGAATGTAGGGAGTCAAAGATGTGCTGTTTGACAAAAATTGCATTTCCAACTTGTTCTTTAATGTTCCATCGGTGGTCAGGAGCCTTTTTGTAAAGCTCTGCTCGGACACTGTCTGAAACGTAGTGTAGAGAGGGGAGAAGGTCGCCTACTGTGGCGCCACAAGTTCCAAAAGACGGTAAAATAACTGTAACAAATGGGTTATAGATGAGCTGTAGTACCTGGTTGTTCCACCAGGTGGCGCCTCCGACTGGTTAGCAACCAGAGGAGGCGTCGCTCAGACTAATATACTAGCTAATAGAGGGGCACCATGACAAAGACTTATGTGATGCCTTATGACGTCCGGACAGAGCTCTTGTGCTTAAATCTGTTTTCATTTTTCCATCGATGAAACGTCTATCGATCAATACATTTAGCGAAAGTTGACTTTCTCGCACCTCCTCAGACAGAATCATCCTATGACGAGATGCTTCCAGTAAGATCTGGTGCTTGTTCAGGCATCTCGTGCAAAATGATGCTGGATAAAGAAAAAACTCAAATAGACTCAAAATCTGGTGCCAGACAGAAAAAAAACAACCTGGACTCCAAAAGCACTAAAAAAAGCAAAGAGCCGGTGAGTCATTTCTCAGCCTGTTTCGCCGTCTGTCAGACGCAAATGCTCCGTCGACGTTTTACAATTCCACATAAACGGGAGGTGTTTCCGTGAGCAGCTGGTGGTTTCAAACACTTCGACCTCTCCAGGAAGCAGACGTCCACACGTCGCTGCTCTCCGTCTTTTTAAACAAACGGTTCTGTTGCAGCTCCAAAGTTTTTTGATGAAATGAAGGAAATCTGTCCCTGATTGAGTAAATCACTGGTGGTTTAAAGTCGTGGTTTTTTGAAGTCAAGAGGCTGAAAACGACGAATCAAAGAACCCAAATTTTTAATGTTATCTTTAAACCACAACTTCGTAAGAACAGGAGACAGACAGGAAGTGTTCAGGGCTGAAAAACACATTTGCAGTGCGTTAAAACTGTTTAAAAATTCAACAATGCAATTTTTTTTTGTCGGATTTTTCAGGAGATGGAACCATTTCAGGGCTGAAAAACAGGCGTTCACGAACTCCGGGGCCTAGAAATGACGAAAATGCTCGACTTATTTTCTTTTAAGGATAACTGTCAGATTGGAAGAACGTCCTCTAATATGCATTCAAAAAGGCTACGCTGTGATGAAACAATCCAAACATGTTCTACATCACTCAAGACGGACGCCAACAGATGAAATCCTCTCACTGTCTATGTCTATCAATAGAAACCAAATACCTAAACAGGAAGTTGCTTCTTTCTTCGTTTAGGGTAATCGTTGGATTGGAAAAACGTCTTCTCGTGTGCATCCAAAAAGGAAACGTTGGGATGAAATGATCCAAATATGTTCTACGTCAGCTAGGACGGATGTCAACACATGAAATTCACTCACCATCTACATCCATAAAGAGAAACCCTAAACAGGAAGTTGCTTCTTACGTCTATTAACAGAAACCTAAACAGGAAGTTGCTTCTTTCTTCGTTTAGGGTAATCGTCGGATTAGAAAAACGTCTTCTCGTGTGCGTCCAAAAAGGCAACGCTGTGATGAAATGATCCAAACATGTTCTACGTCACTCAAGACGGACGTCAACAGATGAAATCCACTCACCGTCTACGTCTATTAATAGAAACCAAACACCTAAACAGGAAGTTGCTTCTCTGAAACTACAGGAAATCGTCCTGGCGGGTTTGTTAAACAACCATATTTATCTTTGCCGCTGCCACTTCATCAGCCCCATTTAAGTTTCTGCAGAGATCTGACTCTTTTTCTCGTTGCTTCGGGGGCGCGACGGTCCTCAGAGCTTCGACTACAGACCTTACAGCTGGATGCAGCCAACGCCAGCAATTAGCCGGCAGTGCCTTCCCGCTGCCAGCGCGGCTCATCTTCACCAATTAGCGTAGAGGGCGATATTCTACATGCCGCTTTGATCAAACGGTGGCAGGCAGCGGAGGCAGCAACATGCAGCTGAGAAGCTCCTAATGAAAGAAAATGAGACGTTATTAACGCCTGATAATGTTAATCAGCAAATCGGCGCGCCCAGCGGTGCCACCGGAGTCCCGCTGGGCCGCCTCAGCTGGAGGTAAGAAAACATTTGAGACGCTCTAATGACTGCAGCCGTCCGAACGCTGGAATAGATGGAGCAGAGTGTGTTAAAGCCTCTATTTATTTAGGGTTCTGTGGGCGCTCTGCTCTGACGGGGGAGTCCAATCAAAGAGACGGAGAACCCGGAGCGCACACCAATTACGCTGCCTGATGGTACCGTCCACGTTCCGTCGGCGATCAGGCACGTGGCTGAAGCCGTCGATACTCGTCCCGCTCACACGCGAAATCCAATCTTTGTGGCTCCTTCATCTCTGGCGAAGCGTTCGTCAGCGTGGAGTCGCTCGATAAAGAAAATCAACCGGATCTTTAATCCAACCCGACCTCCTCAGAATCAGTTCCTCAGTACGTCTAATGAAGCAGAGTTTTACCTCCAGACCATGAACACTTTCACAGGCCTTTGAAATATCGCAGTGGTTTTCCCGCCTCGCAGAAAAGACCAGCGTTGGACACCGAGATCGCACGCCGTGGTCGTTGGTAGGAACAGAACCAGAACTGAACTCCACCAGAGGATAAAGACTCTCAACGAGCTCTGAACGCTGGAAACTGGTTCCTCGATGAGATTAAACATGAAAACCAAAGTTGTTTCCACATTTTGCCGCCATAAAACACATCCACAAGTGCTAAAGTTTGACTTCTTTGATTGTGTAGAACTGGTTCTGACCCAACATCATCACACATGAGCATCCAAAGTTTGCCCAGAATGTCGATGCTCAAAGTTGGTTGGAGAGAAAATCTTGCTGATTAAAAAAGGGGTTTTGCCTTTAGATTGTGACACCTGGAGTGGACCAGTTACTCCAACCGGACCTCCTCAGAACCAGCTGGTTCTTTATCAACAGTAACTTTAATGTATTTAACGAAGCCGTGCAGAGTTTTACCTTCATGCTGGGAGTGTTTTCAGAGTTACAGAACCTTGAAGTATTCGTAACAGAACAGGAAACAGACACGTGAAAGTTTTACGTCCACCACAAATGACTTAAATAAACAACTTTAAACAAACCTTTAAAACGTGCCTTTAGTGTTCAGACTGCAACACCTGTAGCGGACCTAAAACTGATCTGGTTGCAGCTCAGATGTGTTTTCAAGCGTAAAAAAGAAGACGTTGAAAGAAGCAACGCAGATTAAAAAGCGTCAAATTTCAAACCCCTACGATGCCCTTGAACGGTTTGTGACTCCAACAGTATTCATAGTGTGAAGGTGAAACTTTGCACGACTTCATTAAACACCCTGAAGTTACTGTTGATGACAAACCAGCTGATTCTGAGGAGCTCATGTGGAGGCTCTGAGGGATTTTTCATAGACGACTTGTGGTCTTCGCTGTAGGTTCGACACCAGATCTCCAATAAAGTCGAGGACGAGGCCAACGAGGCCGAGCGTCTCGTTCTCTCTTCATGAGAAACGTCTCCAGCAAGTTTGTCTGGTTTGTTGAAGTGCAGAGTTTAAAGTCGGAGGCGCCGGCAGCTCCGGCGACAAACTGCTGATGTAAACAGACACATGCTTCTCCACGGTGAGCTAGCTTCACTTCGCTAATCCCCAGAAAATCCTCGGAGCGCCAACGGGGCCGTTTTGGACAAGAAGGAGGCGCCGGGAGTTATCAACACAATAACGTCAAGAAACGTCCTGAAAGAGACGCTTGGCTCTAATGAGGAACCACAGAGTGAGCGGACCGGTTCTACGGTTCTGTACCGAGACCACGGCCGGTCTGGGACGATAACAAGGAAACATTCAGAACATTCAGAGGTCGACACGTTGGTGGGATTGTTTCATACGATACGAGGTGTAGAGCGAGAAGGAAACCACAGGTGCACTGTAAAAAATATCCTGTTTAAATGTAGTTCTCTGAGTAATGAAATGTACAAAACTGTAAAAAAAAAAAAAAGTATTTATACAAATTACAAATCCTTTCTAAATATTATGTATATTAAGGATTGAAAACATTTTGGTTAAATTACAGACAAAATGTTAAAATCAAAGGGAAAAAAAACATTATTTACACTTTGAGTCTAAAAACAAAGGTTAAAAAATATATATATTTTAAAAAAATTGTAAATAATGTCCAGATTATCCATAAATGAAAAAAAACTGTGTTAATTGTCCTTTTCTTTTCTGACTGTATTTAAATCTGAACTATCATTATTTCATTATTTTACAGATATTTGCTGTTATTTGTAATAATAGTTATGTAATTAAAGTAATATGTGTTAATTGTACATTGTTTATTATATTAATTTACATGCTAACTATATTTTTAAAAAAAGCAAAAACAACAAACAGGCTAAAGTCTAAATGTCAAAATCATCAATTTGTATTTTTACAAATACTAATTTGTTGTTTTACAACACGTGACCATAAAATTACAACATTTTATTATATTTAAAACATCATTATTTTACAAATATTTGCTGGAATTTGATATTTGATAGTTACTTAACAAAAAAATCTTATTATTATTATTATTATTATTGTTATTATTATATGTTTATACACTTTCTTTTTTTAAAAACACTTTTTGAAAGTCACAATAGTCCAACAGTTTTTATATATTTGCTGACAGATGTTTACAGGGTTTAATTGTTTTCACTGACAATGTTTTACTGTTTAAATCCACTGATAAAAATCATTATGTCACAGATATTAGTCATTATTTTCACTATTCATTCTGTAATTCATTTATTTATTTATCTGTATTCAACTATTTTTACACATTTTTTTTTGGCACTATTGCTGACAGATTTTTACAGGTTTTATTATAATTTTTTTTTTTTTTAGCTTTCACTGCTTTTACTTTACGAAATGTAATTATTGTACAAATATTTGTCATTATTTGCACCATTTTTATTCTGTATATCTTTTTCTTTTTAACTGATTAATGTAATTTAAAAAGAAAAAAAAAATTCCACTATTTTTTCATACTTTTGTCTGGCACCCGATTTATTTATTTTATTTTATTTTTATTCTCGCTTTTGTTTCTTCTTTTTTACAGTTTTTTTATTGTTGTTTTTTTCTACCTACGCTGTTCTTACAGGATCATAATTATTAAACATAATTATTTTACAGATATTTCACATTTTTCTTTCCACAGTATTCCACTATTTTTACATGTTTTATCTGCCAGATCTTAACAGTTTTTTCCGGTATGATTTTAATTTTTATTCACCAGTTATTAACGTTATTAACTAATAGACGTCCGGACCACAGAACCGAACCGTTTCTGCTCGTTTCTAATTAAAGTGCGTTAATTGAAGCTGCACCTGTTGAGGTGAACTTCTGACTGATTTCAACCTTTTATAATAAACTCTGGTTTTCTCACCTTGAGCGTCTCCACGTCCAGAGTGGCCGCCGGCTCCATCCCGCTCGTCCCGCTCACATATTCACACAAAGTTCCCGAAAGCGACTTTAAAAATAAATATAAAAAATAAAAAACACGAATTTCTTCCCTTCGATTCCCGTGAAGCGGCAGAAATCCTGGTTCCTGACGGACGTCCTACCGGCGGGTCCCGGTTCGATCCCAGCACAGAGACGGACGGCAGCTCGCGTGCAACACCGGCTCCGGTGGAGTCCGCCGCGACTCCAAACTCAGGCGTCAAGTTAGAGCGCGTGACGCGGAGCATCCGGGGGGCGGCCTTCAAAATAAAAGTCACAACTAATTCCTGCTGTTGTATTTAAAAGATAAAAATAAACGCAGGACCTCCTCAGAATCAGCTCATTTTTTATGTGCAGTAACTTCAGTATATTTAATGACGCCGTGCTAAGTTTTACCTTCTTACTGTGAGTATTTTCAGAGTTACAAACCTTTAAAGTACATACAAATAGGTCGAAATTTAGCATGTTTTGTTTGCTTTTCCACCATTTCTGAGCCCCGTGACTTTATCAATGCAGCAGATGATCAATTTTAAATCCACTCCAGGTGTCATAATCTTAACAAAAGTGTTGTTTCATATGGAACCAATAATATATCTGCATTAGAAGATCATTCTGCCACAGACTGAATCGTGTTTGTAGATGATTCTGGTACCAAATGTTGGTTAAAATTATCCTTTTATTGTCTATGACTTGTTCTGACCAACCGTCACACATGAGCCTTGAAAGTTCACCCACTTTGTAATTTTTTTTCGACAACAGAAACACATCCGATGATCATTTCTATGACTTTATGTCAAACACAATAAACTGCATCAGTTTTATTATTGAAACTGTCATGCTTCACATAATATTGATGCTCAAAGTTGTTAATTTATTTAATCAGAATGAGATTTAGTGGTTAGATTGTGAAACCTGGATGGATGTAGAATTAGCTCCTGCTTGGTCTTACTGTGAAACTTCCGGTCTTCGTGCCACTCAGACGTGATTTTATCTGGTTTGTTTTGCGGCTTCATCAGGTCGCGTTTCTGAGCGTCTGCCGCCCCCTGCAGGAGGAACGAGACGACGGCAGCAAGTAGGAACAGAGTTAATTAAAATCCTCAGCAGACTTCATTAAACTGATCTGATCAATAAAATAAAACCTGGACTGAAGTGAATCTTTACCGACAGTCTGTGGTTCAGTTCGTTCTGCTGAAACTGGACAAATTAGTCCTGAATTTATTTTTGTTTATTCATAATTTTCACATAATTAGAGTTCTGCAGGCAAACAATAAAAAAATACCTACAGTAATAATGGAAATAAAAGAACGTGAAAACAAATATTCAAATGATAGTAACAGGTTGGAAAGGTTTCACAAACTTACTTTAAGGAAACATTAAGTTAACTACATGACGAATGTAAAGAAATGTGAGTTCATGTCTTATATGAAATTCTGGGAGAGTTCCTCGAAAATTCCCTGAAACTTAAAACAAAAAAAAACCCTATCAGAGAACCATCAGAAAACGTTACCAGAACATTTATTAGTTGTAGTAATGATGATGATGATGATGATAAGAATTCATCAGGGAACTCTGAGGCAATTACATAAGCTTACAAGAAATACATCTGCAAAAATAATCATGTGAATTAAATACTATTATTATAGTAGGCGTACAATAATAGTAATGACGTCATATCTTTTATTGTAAATATACGAAAATATTAATTAAATGAGATCAACGGTTTGAAAACAAATGTTNCTTCTGTTTGCCTCCACCGGACCTCTCCAGAACTAAGCCGTCTCCTTTCTCTCCTGGACCTCAGCCGACCTCGGCAGGAACGTGATCCTGACCGGCGGCTGCATCGTGGGCGCCTGCTGCCAGGTCAACACCTGTGAGGTCGTCCCCGAGAACACTGTGGTCTACGGGTCCAGCTGCATCCGCCGGGTCCAGAGCGAGAAGCCTCAGGTCGGTCCTGCTCCGTCCTGCTCGGTTCTGCTCGATTAACCGGCCTCCTGTTCACTTGTGTTCTCCGTCCTGCAGCCTCAGACGCTGCAGCTGGACTTCCTGATGAAGATCCTCCCCAACTACCACCACCTGAAGAAGACGGTGAAGGGCGGCGGCACCCCGGTCCGGAACTGAAGCAGGAACCAACGGTTCTGTCAGCTTCTGGTCTCTGATGTGTGAAAACCAGCTTCACTTTGCTTTTAGATCCATTTTATGCCTGTTTATGACGCGTCTGTGTTGATCAGTGCTCCAGTAAATAAATGGTTCTGCTTGGTGGCCACCAGGAGGCGCCGCTGAGCAGCTCTGTGACGCTCTTTGTTCCATCAAACTCGTCCGATTGTCTGTTTTTGGGGCTAAAAATACACAGAAATCGAGTTTTTTTGTGCTATAAATAGCAGACGGCAGCACGTCTGGTTCGTTACTGGTGCTGGCGGGCGTGGTCGCCCCCCGGGGTGGGATCTGGGGGGTTGCCAGGTCTGTGCCCTCCCACCGGGGGGTTGCCAAATTGGCACTGAGGCTGCGGTGGGAATTCCAGGCGGTTTATTGTTTGGGGCGTGGTCGGGTTCTGGTCGGACCCGGAGCACCTGTTGGGATGAAGCCTGCTGCCGGTCCGGTTCTGGTCCAGCTGCTGCTCGTTTAAACCCGTCATCCTGCAGCCGAGGCCTCGTCCGGCCCGGTTATTCCACGTTTGGGTCGGCGCTGCTCTAATGAGACAGAAGACAGACGAACAGCCGCTGAGGAGTTCTGATGCGGTTCTAAATCCGGATCAGTTATTTTTTCCTCCTCGACTCGTTTGTTGCTGCAGAGTTCAGGTTCTTTATTCTGTGATCATCAATATGAAGAGTCGATGATGAACAAAGAGAAGCTTCAGCTGGAGGCGGCGGCGCTGCACTGTAAAAAATAACCTGTTCAAACTGTTTATGACTGAATTCTATTTACAGTTTATCGGCACTTCACTGATTTTTTTTCTTCTTTTTTTGTTTGATACAGATAACGGAAAATCTAATTCCCAGTTTTGGTAAATTAGAGGTAAAATCTAGTAAAATTACTAAAAAAAAAACAACCCAAAAACATAATTCTCAATTCTTCTTTTTTTAATTTAGTTTTTCACAGATTTCCCTTGTTATGTTAAATTACAGATAATAACGAGTTAGATTTCAGTAAATTATTTTTATTTACATGTTAATAATAAGTAAATAAATAAATACAATAAAAACAGGCCAAAACTGTAAATAATGTCCTCATCAATAGCCAATATTTTCACAAATATAATTTGTTCGTTTACAACATTTGAGTGTAAAATTACACTTTTTTTAAAACAGTATTTAAATAAGCAAAAGAAAAAATATTATTCTACATATATCTGCACTTATTTGAAAGAAATATGTTTATTAAAGGTTAAAATATACAAAATATTTTTTTAACTTTTTTTTTTAGATTCTTTTATTTTATTTGACATTTTAATTACACATAAGTCATGAAATCACAGAAGAAATGTATTAATTTACATGTTAACCTGCAAATAATTTGTTAAATATGTATTTTTACAAATTGTAATTTATCCTTTTACAGTGTTTTACTGTATTTGAAATAGCAGCAACAACCACAAAACAACAACTTTACAGACATTGATGGTTATTTAAAAGAAAAATGAATATTAATTATTATTATCAGGACTGAAAAATAGAAAATAAAATAATTTTATTTTACAGATTTTGCCTGTTTTGTTCAGTTACAGAAAACATGTAGTAAAATCACACAATGAAAAAAAAGAAGTATTAATTTGCTTTAGTTGAGTTTAAAAAAAACAAAACAAAAAAGGCCAAAACTGTTAAAAAAATAAAATAAAATGTCCACATGAAAAATCTGTATATTTATCATTTAGTAATTTGTTTTGTTTTTTTAATCACATCAATTTCAGCTGTTTTTAAATCAGCTCATATCTGAACATCATCTCACCAGATATTCAGCTCTTTGTTTTTTACAGTACAACATTGTGCTATAAAACCATTAAGCCCAGTCCTGCTGGTATGTTGGGATGCAGCAGGTCTCTGGTTTGGTTTTCTGTTGCTGCAGCAGCAGCTCGGTTCAAACGGCCGCCGGCTGGACGATGGAGGCGTTCTGACAGCTGACCTTTAGTCCAGGTCCAGTCCACTTTGAAAGCTGAGACGTGACCTATAGGCCGCAGAGACGTCCTCCGCAGCCCCGCAGAAATAATTAATCTCATCACGACGGGGATCCAGAACCGCCGGACGTCTTTAGAGCAGCATGGATCCGTGGACCAGCGCCACCAGCACCACCAGCAACACCTCGACCCGACGGGAACCTTCAACACGCCGTCGTACTAATGACACCAGGACCAGTGCAGATGTTCCTCATGAGGTTCATCCACTGACCTCTATGGGTCTAAAACGGGTCAAAAAATTTGAAAATTTTGATTTTTTCTCCATTTTCAAGACCCAATTTTTAAAAATATGTCATCTGCTGGATCCATTCAATCATTATGATCTGATGGAAACTATCCTGTCTGTGTTTTCACCAAGTTTCAAGGCTGTGGGAGTTTTGCTTCTGGAGATATTGAGCCTGTAAAATGGCTAAAATGTTCTTTTTTAAGGATGAAATACAAAAAATTCCAGATTGGAAAACAAAATNTCAAAGCGCCGCTGGGGGGCAGCAGAGAACAGCCAGACAGGCACAATCACACCCCGAGCTGCGGCTGCGCAGGACGGACAATCGATCCCGGAGTGATCGGCGGGCAGCAGGATGTCGGAGGCGAAGCAGATAATGGCTCAAAAAAGGTGAATATGAGGAACGCGGTCCAGATAAAGGCTCGTTCAGGAGAAAATTAACGTCTTCTGTTCATTAAAACGTCGTTTATTAACCGTGTGGATCCGGTGGAGGCAGCGGCGTCCATGTTGTTTTAGTGTCGGGATGAAAAGAGGCTTAGATGGATGTAAACGGCTTTAATTAAATTAATTAAATTATTGTGTGTTTTCAGCGCCAAGATCGCAGCTGGAGCCGTAGTTTGTGTTGAGAGTGAGATCAGAGGAGACGTGACCATCGGTGAGACCCTGACCTCCTGATTATTTATATTTATTTATATTTATTATTTAGGAATAAAGCTCAGTGTTGTTGTTGTTGTTGTTGTTGTTGTTGTTGTTGTTGTTGTGCAGGAGCCAGGACGGTGGTCCACCCCAAAGCCCGGATCATAGCCGAGGCCGGACCCATCATCATAGGAGAAGGAAACCTGATCGAGGAGCAGGCACTCATCATTAACAGGTATACAGACAGGTATTATTGTTGTTGTTGTTGTTGTTGTTGTTGTTTACTTTAATCCTGTCTGCTGTGCCTCCTGCAGCTACCCAGAGAACATCATGCCGGACGCTGAAGGAGTCGAGCCCAAGACGATGACCATCGGCACCAACAACGTGTTCGAGGTCGGCTGTGGTATCCTTCATAGAGATAATCATCATCATAGTAATAATAATATGAGTTTATTATGAGCAGGATCCACTAGAATCACATTGCACAGAAAATAAACATGTTTGTTTATTAAATTTACTGTTTGCGTCACATTAAGGATCAATTTGAGAAAAAATACGACGAGTTCTTTTTCTGAAATATGTGGAAATGTGGGAAAATAAAATAGTTTTTCTCCGTTAAAATCAGATCAGCATCAAAATGTGAAACTTTAAAACTAACATCGTAAGTTTGTATCATCAAAATGACTCATGAAGGAAAAAATACAGAATTATTCCATCATGGTTTGATTAAACTGAACTAAATATATTGATTTTTAACAGAAAACCGATCAGATCGTAAAAGTTTCAGCTGGAATTTATTCATTTGATAAAGTTCTGGGAGGACGTGTTTGTATTTCAGCTCCCAGAATGTTTCTAAAAACGTTCTTCTTGACTGTTGATGTCCTTCGTTTGTCGTCGTGTAACGCTGAGGGAATGTTTAATGAAATAATCTTCTAAAATGTGGATTAAAATAAGATAATTCTTCATTAATCTCACACATGTCTGGTTAATGTGACGCAGATTCTTCTGGATTTAAACATTTAGAAGTTGCACAAACTGTTCAGTAGATAAAAGACTTTGTCCAGGTTCTTGTATTTTTAGTAGAAATTGATCTTAAAGACAGTTTGTCAACATAAAAAATCTTAATAATCAACACGTTTAAATCTTGAGTTTGATCCACATGTTCCAGTTAAAATGTTCTGTTAACATTTAACGTCACAGGAACATTGTTTTAGTTAAGAAATATCCTCAAAACGGTCTTTGAACGTCAGATTAAAACCTCCTTTGATGGGATTTGTGTTGGTTAAAAAGAAAAACGTGTTGAATTTTTACTGTTGTCGTTTAGTAGTTTGTCCAGCAGAGGGCGCTGCTGAGCCACAACATTAAAACCACCGAATACAGAGAAAAGAAGCATCTCAGTTACAAAAAATGCTTTATTTATGTTGTTTTCTATCATTAGAACCAGCCTGTAGCCTTAGTTTTTAGCTAATGTGTCATTTTTTTGACTTTTTAATGTTTAAAAATTAATTATGTGTGAAAACAAACAATTAAATTCTCCTTTAAGTGTTTCATAAACGTTTTAATACAAATAATCGGATGTCAAATATATATAAATATAAATACTGTCGTAAAACGAGTAAAATAGTTTTTAACTGCAACAATCTTCAGTTAATTCTGGAGCTTTTAAAGTGTGGTTTGAGTTTTTACAAGTAAATTTACATAAAAGTCATGAAAACGAATGAATTCTCCTTTAAATGAAGACGATTGTGATGTTTAATTAAACACATTTAATTTAATTTAATATGAGCTTTTAAATGTAACTTTCACCTACAGATCTTGACACGTCTTTAATGTCGAATAAAAATATACGTTTACCTTTAAAATAACAGATTTATGTTTTAAAAAATAACTTAAATAATTTGTGATTATATTTACAACAACAAACAGTTAATTCTGCGTCAAATCAAGAAAAACACAAGTTTTTAAAAATAAGTTTGCATAAAAATCCAGAATATTTGACAAGTTTTAGTGTTAAAATAAGTCTGTCTGTAAAATTAGTATTATTGTTGTTGTTGTTGTGAGTTTATACACAAACAACCATCAGTAACTAAACGACGTGTTGATCAGTCGGCCTCCAGTTTAAACAGTTCAGAGCGTTTCTAGTCCTTCACGTCTCCGTCAGTCTCTCAGGCGCTGAAGATCGGAGACAACAACGTGATCGAGTCTAAAGGTGAGTTCTGGTTCTGGTTCTGTTCATGTGGAGCAGAAACATGAACTTCTGTTTGCCTCCACCGGACCTCTCCAGAACTAAGCCGTCTCCTTTCTCTCCTGGACCTCAGCCGACCTCGGCAGGAACGTGATCCTGACCGGCGGCTGCATCGTGGGCGCCTGCTGCCAGGTCAACACCTGTGAGGTCGTCCCCGAGAACACTGTGGTCTACGGGTCCAGCTGCATCCGCCGGGTCCAGAGCGAGAAGCCTCAGGTCGGTCCTGCTCCGTCCTGCTCGGTTCTGCTCGATTAACCGGCCTCCTGTTCACTTGTGTTCTCCGTCCTGCAGCCTCAGACGCTGCAGCTGGACTTCCTGATGAAGATCCTCCCCAACTACCACCACCTGAAGAAGACGGTGAAGGGCGGCGGCACCCCGGTCCGGAACTGAAGCAGGAACCAACGGTTCTGTCAGCTTCTGGTCTCTGATGTGTGAAAACCAGCTTCACTTTGCTTTTAGATCCATTTTATGCCTGTTTATGACGCGTCTGTGTTGATCAGTGCTCCAGTAAATAAATGGTTCTGCTTGGTGGCCACCAGGAGGCGCCGCTGAGCAGCTCTGTGACGCTCTTTGTTCCATCAAACTCGTCCGATTGTCTGTTTTTGGGGCTAAAAATACACAGAAATCGAGTTTTTTTGTGCTATAAATAGCAGACGGCAGCACGTCTGGTTCGTTACTGGTGCTGGCGGGCGTGGTCGCCCCCCGGGGTGGGATCTGGGGGGTTGCCAGGTCTGTGCCCTCCCACCGGGGGGTTGCCAAATTGGCACTGAGGCTGCGGTGGGAATTCCAGGCGGTTTATTGTTTGGGGCGTGGTCGGGTTCTGGTCGGACCCGGAGCACCTGTTGGGATGAAGCCTGCTGCCGGTCCGGTTCTGGTCCAGCTGCTGCTCGTTTAAACCCGTCATCCTGCAGCCGAGGCCTCGTCCAGCCCGGTTATTCCACGTTTGGGTCGGCGCTGCTCTAATGAGACAGAAGACAGACGAACAGCCGCTGAGGAGTTCTGATGCGGTTCTAAATCCGGATCAGTTATTTTTTCCTCCTCGACTCGTTTGTTGCTGCAGAGTTCAGGTTCTTTATTCTGTGATCATCAATATGAAGAGTCGATGATGAACAAAGAGAAGCTTCAGCTGGAGGCGGCGACGCTGCACTGTAGAAAATAATCTGTTCAAACTATTTATCAATGAATTCTATTTACAGTTTATCGGCAC
>NW_007578429.1:205038-211145 GCF_000690725.1 Stegastes partitus | reverse complement strand
AATACAAAAAATTCCAGATTGGAAAACAAAATAAAATTAAAAAACTCAGCCAAGATATTTTACAAAGTTTAATTTTGGGTCCCAAATATTAAATGCTTGTTGATTTTAAGATAATTTCACATCATCGTCAATGCATGAGAAGCTTTTATTAGCGCTAGCCCACATTAGCTTAGCACGCAAGCTAATCAACAGCTGCAGTCCTCCTCCAGTTCTGAGCATGAGCAGTAGGGTTGTGTTTCTGAATGAACCCGAGGAGATAAATAAAACTGAATCGTTCCTCCTTCAGATGTTCAAGGCCGACATTCGTATTCACGGCTGGTGTTCTGGTCGGGTTCTTGGCAGCGATTCAAACCTACAATCAGAGTAATGGAGCAGCTTCAGGCTCAGCGACGGACAAGTAACCCAACGTTTTATTAAACCGTGACGTGAACACGTCGGTGACTTTCTGCCACATTCATTTTTATTCTAATAATCAGTACTGATGTCTTTTAATATCTGTAGCATTTATCATCCTCATATCTGTATTTATAAGACAGTGTAAGTGGAATTTTAGTATTAATACATAATGTGATAAAAGGTAAAAATTGTAAAACAATATATATACATTTTAAAATACCCTTAATACACAAACAATTTCTTTCAAATAACCACAAATATCTGGAAAAGTATGTATATTAGGGACTAAAAAAATAAAAAATCTATCTTAACCATCAACCCACGTAATTACATAAATGCTAATTAGTTTGTTTATTTATTTGTTTTTACAGTATTTGACCATAAAATTACACTATTTTTATCGTATAGTTTTAAGATTTTGTCATTTTCACAATTTTGGACCACTTCGTTCCATATGTTTTCCATTTTTGCAACATCTTTGCTACCAGACCTCCAGCAAATGCTAACCGTAAGCTAACCGTAGCCAAATTAGCGGAGGCTAACTTTAATACAACTATGAAGCTACTTCCTGCAAATCAGACGTTTTACCAGCGTGTCACCCAACAACAGGACAGACAAGAGCTTAACATTCTTTTATGGCCTTAGTTGGCGCTAGTTAGCAAATGTTAACATGCTAACATGCTAAATTAGCATGGTTAGCTTGGTAAATATCATATGAACGTTGCTCTCATGAACATGTTAGTTGGGATTTTCAGAATTCTGACTTTTTTCTCAGAACTTAAATACATTTTTCGCGGTGGCGATAACCGTCTTTGGTAGCATGCTAACGTTAGCATAAAAGAATTCTGCATTCTTGACATGTAATTTGATGTGCGTATTTTAAAATACTATGCAGGCTAACAGAAGAACATTTTTAGCTGCAGATTGACAGTCTGGAGCCAAAACTATCGTATTAATCTTATTTTCCAACACGATAGCGTCACAAAAACATGACAGTTAGCCTGTAAGATGTGGCAGAAAGACTAATAAATCAGAACGACAGGGACAAAGAGGATTCATGTTCGCTGTGAGTGTTCGTCAACACTCGAGCAGCTCAAAGTCTGTTTTTTTTACGGTGGAGATTAAAGGCGTCCGGAGAGGCTTCAGGTTTTTCTTTAACCTTTTATGGGTCGGGCTGAGACGTGAGCTCACATGCTTCCCTCTGACCTGCACGACGCCGGCGACTTGTGTCAACAGTCGGGAATTCGAGCCTCCGAGTCGTACTTAACTCGTCCCGTGAACCAGAAACAGTCTGGAGAGCCTTTGTCGGGTTAACGTTCCACCTCACGACTCAGTGATGCAGAGTTAAAGACGAGAGGAAGAAAAACAGCCGTCATCGGCCTCCAGTCGACTTCACAGCGAACAAAGATTTCCAAACAAAAAGACGCTTCATGGTTTCCTGTTTGCTGACTGACAGCCAGCTGATGTCAGACAAACAGATCAGATGAAACCTGGAGTTAAATGAAGGCTTCACGTCCTGCAGAGCTCCAGTCAGCAGCCTCAGGTGTTGCTGTGTTTACTACACTGTAAAAAATTACCTGGTAAAAAGAAAGGTGACAATCTGGTAAATACATGCTTATTTCCTCTGATTTTACTGGTTATTAGAAATCATTTAACAAAACTGTAAATTGCTCAAACAATTACAGTTCAAACTGTTTTATGCTTTAAAGCTTCACATCACTCATCAGCAGCTCCATGTTTTCATCATTATTCAGTCACGCTGACCTCAGATCAGATCCACCTGGACAGGTTCCAGGTGTTCAGCTGAGCAGAGATGTTAAACCAGAGTTCACTCAAATCAACATCCACAAACTGAAAGAGATCGAAAACAGAACCACCAAGTGGATTAACAACTCATTTAAGGTGATTTTTACGTCATTCAGCTTCGGCTGAGAAGAAGAAGTGAAGCTCAGGAGGCCAATTAGAGGAGGTCAGTGTGAACGCTAATGAGTCGTTAGTGGAGCTAACGGAGGATCAAAGAGCATCAGGAGGAACGAGCAGGAACCACCGAGTCCAGCAGCAGAACAGGAAGAACAGAGCCGACCCGTATGAAGGGAAATAGAGGTTTATGAGGATTTACAGTTTTTCAGGGATTTTACCGACTTTAATTAAACGAATTCTGTGAATATCGTTACAGGTCTTCACTGTTTTGTTAAATTACAGAAAATAAACAGTTTTTTGTTTTGTTTTTTCAGATTGTTCTAGTTAATTTACATAATTTACATAAATGGAGAAAATAATTTTTTGTAAAAAAAAATATTTATATATTGTTTTCCCCTTTTAACAGAGGCAGCTCTCTAATTTACATTCTTTGCCTGTTTTGTCACAGAAAATTATTTGTAAAATCACTGAAAAACAAGTATTAATTTAATGTACTTAAAAAAAAAAAAAACTAGATTTTTTCGTGACATAACTCATAATTATATGTAATTTACCAAAATTGGGGAAATTTGTAAATTGTAAATAAAAAAATAAAAACATAATAAAGTTTAAAAATGTTTTTTTCTAAAATAAATAAATGAAAAAAAATGCAAAAACTGTAAATCATCAAAACGTGGTGTATTTACAAATAGTAGTTAACTAAAGCTGCATCATTAAATGTGTGTAAATCAGCAAAGAACATCATAAATTTGTGTTCGACCATAAAACGACCCTGTTAAACGTCTTAAAATCCACCTAAGAAATCCTCATTTTACACATATTTGCAGTGTTTTTTGGGAAATTCTGTATGTTAGGGATTCATAAATGTCTATATTTTAAACTGTGGTTTTCCAGATGACCTTTGTGTTGTTAAATTACAGATGTTATCTCGTAAAATCACAGATTTAAAGTAATAATTTCATGTTAACAGTCGTTATCCTTCCGTCGGTGACATCAACGGTTAGCGGTTAGCTTTGAGTCACTGCGATGCAAAGAAAAGCTGTAAAAGAGGATTTTGTGACTCATCTTCTGGCACCCTGAGTGAACTCTGCAGGATTCCTCCCTCAGGATCTGCCGTCGATCAATACATCGGCTAGCTGTCACCACACATCCAGTCTCTGGTTCAAGTCAAGCTGCGACTCGCTGACCCGCGAGGCGCTAATCTGATTTCACGTCTCACTCACCTTCTGCTGTTTCTAACATTCGGACCAAAGATCTGCTGCTTGGAGCAAAAGTTTTAGGAAGTTATGTCACAAAATACGAGGCTACAGCTGCAGCTGGTTAGCTTAGCTTAGCATAAAGACCAGACACTAGCTAGGGATAAACACGCTTTCTTTATTAATGCCACCAATCAATAAATAAATGCTAATGAAAAATGAAACTGTCAAAACTTAAAAAGATTGATGCCAACAGCCGGTTAGCATAGCTTAGCATAAAGACCAGAAAGAGATTACCGGTTTCTCCCTGTTTTGTTAAATCAGAAATCATTGAAAAAAAAGTGAATATTTTTACAAATGGATTACAAACAAAAACGATGCAAACTGTAAAGTCAACATTAAAAGTCTTTATTTTTACAAAAAGTAATTTACTGTAAATTTACAATTTTACTGATATTTTACAGATTTTTCCAATTTGTCTGTAAAACTATGTATTTTGAGAACTGCAGAACTGTTATTTCACAGATTTTCCCTGTTTTGTTAAATTACAGATGATTTCTAGTAAAATTACAGAAAAGTTTTTATTTACATCTTCGTTATAAATAACGTAATTTTTACAAATATTTATTTTTTACAGTGTGTTTCTGTGACTTTACTCTGTATTATGTGTAATTTAACAAAACAGGTTAACAATGATATTTTTCACTGATTTACATCCAGTAAAAAACAGTAAATTCATGGTTAAATGTTATAAAAAAGAATAAATTCTGATTTGTAAAAATGTCATTTTTTGACAAGGATGTTATTTTACATTTTTGTCCTGTTTGTTGTGTGATTTTTTTAATCACATAAAAAACTATTTATTTGTTTTTTTTTTACGTTTAACTGTAAAATGACACGTTCTTCTTTTTGTAATACTGTGTTTAAATAAGCAAAAAATCATATTGACAAGACAAATTCTTAACATCATAGGTTGAAAAATGTCATTTATTTATTATTTGTTTTGTCATTTTACTAAATATTATTTATAATTTTAACAAAACAGGAAAAAACTCATGTAAATAAGGAACCCATGGACCAGTTTTCAATCCTTAATAGACGTAATTCTTCTTTCAAATATCTTTAAAATACAGATTTAAATTGTAAAAGTCCAGATGTTTGAAGCTGCTGTTACGTACAGTCTGTTTTTTTTCATTAATTCATCAGAACAACATGACTTCACTCCTTCAGCTCTCATCGTGTTTCTATTCCTCCTCTGTTGTCTCGTCACTTCGTCTCTCTGATCCAGAACCAGCGTCCAGCTCCTCGGCCTCCTTTCTCGGCCTGAGCCTCGTCAGCGCTGACATGTCTCCAGGCCGCCGTGACCGGACCCCCTGGGTGGGACCACCCAGCCGGGCCCTGTCAGGCCCAGCTGGGACGCCTCCGCCCCTCCTCCTCCGTCCCCAGACTCCTGCAGGAGGCTTTGATTCCATTTTTATCTGCCTGCAGACCCTCCTCCTGCTTCTCATCAGCATAAACCCTGATGGAGACGATCGGGGAGCGAAGCAGCTCAGATCTGCTTTTCTTTTATTTTTATTTTCCTTCTTTTTGTTTCTTGTCGACGTGCAAGTTCAGCAGAAGCAGCGTTTTTCTGCACCGGCTGTCAGGAAGCGAGCGTCCTGTCCTGACCAATGAGCGTCAACGAGCCGGCGTCCAGTCAGTCTGTCAGCTCCTCATCAGCAGAACCACAGCCGGGCTGGAAAGTAAAGGTTCTGGAGCCGCTGGAGGCCGATCGGCGCTGTTAGGGCAGAAATACCAGCGTTAGAGTCAATCTGGGGCGTTTTATGTTGTTTTAATAAATAAACGTGTAGATTTTATAAGATATGAGCTTTAATTTAACAAAACAGGGAAAATTTGTAAAGAGTTAGAAAATGATTTCTCATTTTTGAGTAATAAACACACAATAGACTGGATTATTCCTTCAATGTCTGCAAATGAATTCAGTAAAATAATAATAATAAAAATAATAATAATGATAATAATTTGTTAGAAAATTGGTGGAATATTGTAATGTTTAAAAATGTAAAAACCTGTGAAAATAACTGCTTTTTTTCTTTCTTTTTTTAACAGTCTACATGTAAATTAACACTTTATTTCTCTATGATTTTACCATTTTATTATCTGTAATTTAGCAAAATTTAAAAAGTCTTTAAAGTACTTATTATAGAAATAATTACTTACCATTTTTCAGTCCTTTACGTCCATAATATTTATTTTAAATGACGGCAAATATCTTCTAAAAAAACAATTTTTATCTGAAAATTTGTGTCATTTTGTTCAAAAAGTGACAAAATGGTGATTTGTAAATATACAAACATTTGATGTGGACGTTCTGGTTTTGTTGGGGTTTTTTTTTTGCTTGTTTTCAATTGTAAAATAATAAGATTCAATTCTAAAATAAGATTTTTTTTCCTGTAATTTCAATTGATATTTTCAGAAATGGTATAAAACTGTGAAAATATGTAAAATAACTGTATTGAGGGAAAAAAAGTGAAAATAACTGGATTTTTGTTGTGGTTTTTTTTTTTTTACAAGCCAATATGTTAAAAAAAATAA
>NW_007578429.1:196164-203717 GCF_000690725.1 Stegastes partitus | reverse complement strand
TAAATAATAGTTTAAAACCATTTAACTCGTTGCGCATCCTGTCCAGTGGTCAAAAACAAACCCGGAAGTAGCAACACCTACATCCAAACACACCGGCGGCTGGTCCAAACGGGGGCCGGTACCGCTGGTTCCGGGGCTCTTTAATAAATGTGGATTTAAAAAAAAACCGACGGTGCATCCTCGACCGAAACCCCTCCTTCCTCCCTTCCTCCTCCCTTCCTCCTCCTCCTCCCTCCTGAACGCCGGGATGAGCGGAGAAGTTTCGCTCCGGTCAACAGTCAGTGTTTGGGGACGAGCAGCAGCAGCAGAGCCGCAGGAGGAGAAGAAGAAGAAGAAGAAGAAGAAGAAACAGAAGAAGAAGAAGAAGCAGCGGCTGTGAGGGGAATGTGGAGGACTATCTGACAGCACACACACGCAGCTTTTACCTCCTTTTTTTTATATTTCTGATAAACCGTCCGGATCAGAACCCAGGCTGCTGCCGTCATTGATGAAGAAGAAGTGAAGCTCGGGTCAGAAGGACTGGAGGCTCGATCTGTGGCAGCAGAACCAGAACCAGAACCAGAAGAAGAAGAAGAAGAAGGAAGCGTCCGAGTGAGTGAGAGGAAAAGGAAAAAGTCCAGCGTCAGGATGAACAACAACAAGATCGAGAAGGAGAACGAGCAGAGCGACTTCAGCAGCCACGAAGAGGAGGTACGTGCCCACCTGGTCCGGTTCCGACCCGCTCCGGCTAGCCCGCTAGCAGCCGAGCTGGTAGGAAGCACGTCGAGGCGTTTAAATGAACACTGTAAAAAATAATAATGATCCAGATCAATCCTGTGTGGGCTCAGCAGGATGTCTGAGTTCTGGTGACTTCTGGTCCCAGGAGGCAGCTTTGAGTTTAAAGTCTAAATTAATTTCATTAAATAACCAGACATGGTACTGTAAAGGAGAGGAGGTAAAACAATTAGGTTTTATTAAATTACCTCAACTAGAATTTTGTGTTTAAAATAAACTCATGCAGAAATTTGACTTTAAATTACACCCAACATTATTATGTCGACACAACTCATTAAACTTGAGTTGTGACAACTTCTTGTACAATTATGTTCATCCAACAAGCTTTATTGTGTTCAGGGAAGTAGCTCATAAAATCAAAATTATTAGTCGGTAATTAATGAACCATCTAAACTTGTCTGAACATGTTTAGATACAGGAGAGGACTGACCCCCCCCTCCTTAAAATGAATTCATCAAACCATTTTTATTAAGTTCCCTCAACTTGAATTTTCTTCCTAAATTCAACTAATGCTGAAATCTGAGTTACAGTCAACGTTAAGCTGACCAACGTTATTACGTCAACACAACTTATTAAACGTGAGCTGAGACAACTTCTCCTGAAATTATGTTCAATCAACAAGATATATTGAGTTCAGGGAACTAACTGCCTGAAATTATCCTGACATGTTTAGATAAAGGAGGGGACTTTTCAAAATGAAGTTATCAAGCCAATTTTATTAAGTTACCACAATTAGATTTTAAAAAATCAAGTAATGAAGACATTTGAGTTTGATTTACACCCAGTGTTAAGTTATTATGTCAACACAACTCATTAAATGTGAGTTGTGACAACTTCTAGTGAAATTATGTTCAACCAACAAGATATACTGAGTTCAGGGAATTAACTTTTCCTCTACAATCAAACGTATTTCTAATCACCAGTCTCACCTGTCTGAGGTGTGTTCAGATGAAGGAGGCAGCCTGAAAACCTGCAAACCTGCTATCAAGCTAATTTCATTAAGTTATCTCAACTCAAAATATTAATTTCAACCAACTAATGCAGAAGTCTGAGTCTAAACTACACATAATGTTGAACTGATGCAACTGAATTCAGTTTCAAATCAAGTGATGCGTAAATGTTAGCTTAAATTACGCATAAAGTTAAATTAAAGGAACGGGTTTTTTTTAATGGAAATTTGAGTTTAATTTATGCATGATGTTGAACTGAAGCAACTGAATTTAGTTTTTAATTTTTCTAAATTACGCATAAAGTTAATTTAATGCAGTTAAATTTAGTTTCAGTTAAACTAGCCTGAACATTTAGCTTTTGTTTCTTGTCGCCATGCGTTCAGTTAAGTTGTGGGAACGTTTTTAGAGCGTTTAATGCAGTTTTTACCACATAAAAGTTGAACCATGAAGTTTAGATGACTCCATGGTTCAGCCACAGCCTTTATGAAGCAGCAGGTATAGATTTTCTCACTGAATTTATCACCTGTCACCTGCTTGTTCCTTCATTTCGCCGCTTTTATCTTTATTGCCGACGTTGAGGACAGTCAGGCTTCTTTTTTTTTTTATTAATACGAAGTAAACGACGAGGACACATGACTTCTGTGTGAAGCGGGTTATATTGGCTTCGTGCTCAATAACGCCAGAGTTCACACGGCGCTGAACGGTGGTAGTAAAGGGAATTCTGCGCCGGTGCGAATTAGTTTTCACCGAAGCCGAGGGAGCAATTGGAGTTCAAACAGCCGCTGCTGCAACATGTCGGCAATAAGTCTTTGTAACGCACTGCAGGAGAAGCTGCGACTTAATTAACGCAGCGGAGTGATGTTGTTTGTCCAAAAAAAAAAGCTAATCGGTTAACGTCCTCTCGCTTCCCCCCCTCTGTCCTGTACACGTTGCACAATCTGCCGGTTTTCTTTGGCGCATCTCGAGACTGTTGTTTCAGAGCGCTGCTCGTCCGAGTGATGCAAGAAAGGTAGATCGGATTATGTCAGATATTTCTCTTGGAGCAACTCGATTAGGGCTCGCGGTGCCGTTCGTCACCCCGTAACCGAATAGCCAAACATGCCCGGCCCGATGCAACGCCATATTTGGTCCACTGCTGAGGTTTCTGTGGACGATGAGGTAGAGGCTTCTGGGAAAATGGCGAGTTGGAGTCGAAGGCGTCACCTTTTGACCTTGCAGTGACGACACAGGGCTGTAGATTAGTGTTTAATGCTCGGCTTGTTGTTTTAATCCGTAGACGGGACATTTGTCAGATTTAAACGGTGCAAAAAGTCTCTAAAACACGCATCGTTCTTCACATCTGCTGCTTTTCCTGTGAAGCGTTTTGGCTCCCGGGCTGGTTTTCTGACAGAACAAGCTGTGCAGAGATGTGTTTTTATTTTTTTTTTTGTGGATATAATTCAGTGACGTCCAGCAGCCAGACTGGAGTTGTGTTAAAGGCAGACGCTGAGACAGGGAGAGTAATGGCCACAGGAATCTAATGGTCGTGGAAATGTTTGGAAGCCGTCCAGACTGGCAGGGACTCGGGCGAATTAGCGTAAGGTTGGACAGCAGCTCTTAATCTTTGGTGTAATGATGTGACTGGATGCGTCCACTCTCTCTTTTCCTTCTGCGGGCAGGTGTGGTCGTTTGAATCCCGTGTTTTTTCTTTAAAAGTGCAGCTTTGTGCTCGACACCAGTGAACCAGCTGTAAGAGCCAAAGTTTAACAGCCCGGCCGGCGTGACTCTCACATGCTGGACGTCTCCTCTGCACTCAATGGATCACTGATTCGCACCAGTAAAGCGCCGTGGCGAGCTCGGCCTGCTTCACCGCTCAACCTCCGAAGCCCGCCGATGCTTAATGTTTATCTTGTGCGCGGACCGGCGCTCGCCAAACATGGTGCTGCTGCAGGCGAGGTATGCAGGTTTCGGCATCTAATCTGGGCCCCTGATAAGCTATCAGGTGTTCTGGATGCTCTCACATATTGTGGCACTCCACGTATCTTTGGAGATACGTCGCGGCCACGTCTGGTTTCCAGGCCTTGTATGGACGAGACACCCGGAGCGGGTTTTCTGAAAACGCGATTACAAGCCGGAACGGTCGAGTGTGTTCCTGAAGATGTGAAGTAGATCCGTGGACGTGGAGGCGACAGATTCCAGACGTGTTGTTTGTTATCGCGGCCTGACACTGAACGCAGCAAACGTTCATCAGGCTTCATTTACTAATTTACACCGAAATGATTCAGTGATTAACTGTTGAGCTGGTTGATCAGTTCAAACACTAGAATGACCGAAACATTCAAACGTTTCACTTTAAGGGTTTGAGACTTTTTTTATGTTTTATATAAACATGTTATTGGAACGTCTTGAAACTTTGAGAGAAATTACTAAAAAAAGTTCTCCAAACAATCGCTGACACGTCCTGGAAGACGCCTCTAATCATACATGTGATGAGAATTCCAGAAACAACCTGAAACTTGTCTTAAATAACTTTTCCAAAACAACTCAAAAAAATTTGTCCTAAATGACTTGAAACATTCCAAAATTACCTAAAACTTGCTCAAAATGACTTGAAACTTGTATAAGTGACCTAAAACTAACTCAGAATTAACCCTAAATGGCTTGAAACGTGTCCAGAATTAAATTTTGTCCTGATTGACTTAAAATGTCTTTTGAATTAGTTGACTTAAAACCTGTCTGAAAAAACACTAATTTAGACCAAAATGACTTAAAATGACCTAACATTCATCCAGTTGACTTAAAACCTACCTAAAATAACTCAAAACTCATCTTAACTGACTTCAAGCTTGTCCCAAGTAACTCAGAATAAGTCCTAAATGACTTGAAACCTGTCTGACTCAAGTTTGGCCTTGATTGACTTAAAATGTGTCCAATTGACTCAAAACTTTATCTAAATAACCTGAAACCTGTCCAAACTAACTCAAAATTAGTCCTGAATGACTTAAAATGTGTCTAAAATTTGTCCAGTTGACTTTAAAGCTGTACAAAATAACTTGAAACTCGTCTTAAATTGCTTAAAACTTGTCCAAATTAACTCAAAATTAGTCCTAAATGACTTGAAATCCATCAAGAATGACTCAAGTTTGGTCCAGATTGACCTAAAATCTGTCCAGTTGACTCAAAACTTGACCTAAATAACTTGAAACTTGTCCAAAATGACTCAACATGTCATAAATGACTTGAAACAGAAGCTAACCTCATGTTTTATGGAAAGATGTGAAGCTTCTGCTCGTTGTAGCTTCTCATTATACAGATTTTTGTACATTTATGAAGAGAAAGCGTTAAAAACATAGAATAATGTGCATTGTGAGTATTTCCCTACGTATAGAATAATCTGTACACGTCTGAATTCCTTCATGTGGAAGAATCTGAACAGAATCAACTCTACTTTTGTCTATTTCCTGTTTAGTTTTACTTTTTATACTTGTGTTTGCTACATTTTAGACGATGTTGCTGCTGTAGAAGTGCTATTCCCTCCCCGCTGTGGGATGAATGAAGGCTGATTTTGTCTTAAACATGTATATTAGCAGCTTGTTGAGCAGATTCTAGCCATGACGTGACTACGTTTGGTTGTGGTCGGTGGGTTGTACACGAGACGAAGGCCTTCAGACGGGTTGTAACCGTCGCCTCCTCTCTGGGTGACTTGTGTTTACGTAACTTTTGACAAACGAGCGAACTCGGAGCGTCGACGCCGCGTTAGCTCCGGAGTTCGTAAACCGTCCTCCAGGCGTCTGAAGCTCGCCGGACCTTCTCCTGATCCTCGTTCCTCGCCGACCGTAAACATGCGAGCGGATCTTCACAGGAAACAGAATATCACTGAGGCGCAGTTCAGCAAATGTGGCGTGTCTCCCCGGGGTGTAATTGGATTGTGCTCGGCCCGCTCTGGGCATCCACCGGGTCCTCTTCAAATAGCAGGTCATGTGGCCGGCGCGACCTTTACGGCGAGGAGCTCCGCTGCTGGAGAAGCCTGTATCCATGAAAAGGGCACGTAGATGCATTAACGCTGTGTGACATGAGACGCTACCTGAGGGGAGGCTGCAGTGGCCGACATGTACGAGAATCCCTGCAAAGAATTAGAGAAAGAAAAAGCTCCTTAATGGCTTGAAACGAGTCCAGAATGAGTCGAGAGAGTGCCAGAAAATAACACGTTAAGAAAACAGTGGAGGACCGTGTTCAAAAACTGGAAAAATAACTTAAAATATGACGTAAATGACACCAAAACTGACCAAGTGTTCTAGAAAATTGTGTTAAATAACTCAAATTTAGTCTTAATTGGCTTGAAACTTGTCCACCATGAGTCTGAATTGTTTAGATGATCCAGAAAACAACACGAGGTATTATAATGTTGAAAAATAACATCAAATTTGTCCTAAATAACTCAAAATACGACCTAAACGACATAAAAACTGTTCATAATACCGCAGAATTTGATCTAAACTTGCCCAAAATTCCTCTAAATTTCTCCAAAATGACGTGAAAATTGTCTTGGTGAAAATAACTTAAAACTCGCCAATTAGAACTAAAAATTTGACCTAAATGACTCAGAACCGGTTCTGCTGAAAGCTTCAAAATGGCTTTGAACTAATCCAGACTTTTGGTTCACAGGTTCTCCTGAAAGGTGCCGAATTCTCCTTTTGATTGCTGTTGATGACTTTGAACTTGTCCAGAACTACCTAAAACTTGACCATAATAATTTACTATGGGTCCAAAATACCCCCAAAAATATCCTCGATGACTTTCAACTTGTCCAGAGTTACTCAAAATTTGTCCAAAATGGCAAAAAAATCGTCCAGACTTGACGTCCTGCTAAAAGGTGTCGTTTGAATTCCAGAAATAACGTCAAATTTGTCCCAAATAAGTAAAACCATGTCTAAAATAGCTTGGAATGTGTCTTGCATTACTTAGAAATGCTCCAAAGTAACTCAGAATTAGTCCCAACTGACTCAGAACTCGTCCAAAATAACTCAGTGTTTGTCCAAAATAGCAGAAATTTCGTATGAAAAAACTTCAAACCTAAACTTAAGCTAACCAAACAAGCTCAGATTCATCCAGATGACTTAAAACCTGCACAAAAAACCTCCAGTTGTGACCTCAATGACTTGAAACTTGATTTAAATGCGTCCAAATAATACAAAACTACATTTGTAGAAGCTTTTCTGTGGACATTATTTACCGTGTTCTGGCATCAACATGTCATTAAATACTGTTTTAGTGCTTTTTAGCCAAACGAAGCAGGTCAGTTAAATACCAGTAAATCATTCCAGTGAATCTCCTTTAACCGCTGTGTCGGTGTTTTTTTACAGTGTAGATTCTACCTCTCAGGTAAACTACGGTACGTAAACCCAGTGAACAGCCTGAGACCAGCAGCAGAACCGCCGCTCGGCTCCCCGTCCGATGGGTTTATTTATAAAGCGCCGGGGGAATTGTCATCTTATCTTAGCCATTTGTCAGCTGCTGTTTGAAAAGACAACAACGAGGCTTAGCGTCAGGAACGTCTGGCAGAGGAAGGAGGCTTCTGGAGCGACGCGAGACCACAGAGAACCGATCCGTGAATATAAATACGTGGAGTTTTAACACCAGTTCAGCTGGAGGAGTCAGAAAGAAGAAACTAGGACTGTACGTTTTAATGCACTTTATAAGCAGCTGCATTAATACAGTAGTGATCTGAACACAGCAGATGAGCTTTGTCACATTTTGTCGCAATAAATATTATTTTACAGACTTTTGCTGGTATTGTTAAAAAACAAGCTATATAAAGGATTGAAAAATATTTAATGTGTTTTTAAGCTG
>NW_007578429.1:192405-195557 GCF_000690725.1 Stegastes partitus | reverse complement strand
TTTTGCTGAATTTAAATCTAATATAATCAAATATTATTTTACATACTTGTGCTTTTACACTAAAGAAAAATTGTCTTTCTAAAAGACTGAAATATGACAATTTATTTTACTTTGAAGATTGAATACGGTTATTTTTTAAAATTACCTTTTATTTTACAAATTTCCTCTTTTTAAAAAAAAAATTTAAGATTCTAACTAGCAAATAAAAAAATAATACATTTGCATTTACGTATTTTTATAAATAATCATTTTCTTCTTTTGTAAATTCCGATTAGTTTTATTTTTTTTTGTGACTATATTTACATTTAAATAACATTTATTATTTAAACTGCGCCTTTTAATGCACTTTTTACTTGAGCGTAAACAACCACATTTACACAACAGTGATCTTAACACACCTAATGAGCTTTTCCACATCTCGTGTTTCTACGTTTCTTGTATTTGCATATCTCAGCTTTGAGATAAGCGCTGAGTCGTGCTCTGATCTGGTTCCTGGACGGCTTCATGTTGTCGTTGTGGTCGTCTCCTGCTATAATTATCCAGCTCACCTGTCCTCGCTCTGCTTTCAGGCTCTGAACACTTTCCTCTAATTCACTCCTTCGTTCCCCCTCCCGTCCTCCCTCCCTCCACTTTTATCTCCCTTCCTCCCTCGTTTCCTTTCCTGCGCCACGCCCTTTTTCTTCCCCCCGTCGCGTCTTTATCTTGTTGCCGTTTCCTCCCACTTCTCCCTGCTGCTGTTTATATTCCCTCCTTATCTCTGGCGTCGTTTTCATCCTGCTCACCGCCCGGTTGGGTCCCAGACGTGACCCCCGAGGCCTCCAGCGCCGTTTATGGTCATGAGAAGGGCCTGGAGACGGACCCGTCCGGGCAGAACGGTACCAGGAGGAACTGATCCTCGTAGCTCAGGAGGAAAAGTCTGCAGCTAATTGAGGCCAGTTTATTGTTGTGTTGTCTTCTGTGGGCTGCAGCGACATTTATCTTGTCCACTGGCTTCACAGTAAACAAGTCAGACGGGCTTCTGGTGTAGGAGCACATCACTGCACTGTAAAAAAACAAAAAACATTTTTTAAAGGAAAAATAACTCGAAAAATCACAGAAAAAAAGGTTTTATTTACATGTTAATTCTAAGGAGAGAAAAAACAGGCAAAAATATAAAAATGAGTAGTTTCAGAAATATATATTTTTTCTTTTAAACAATAAATTTGTAGTTTTTACTTTATTTAAATCAGCAAAATTCACTTTATTATTATTTTACACACACAATAGTATTCAGGATTGGAGAATGGCATTTTTAATATTTTTTCAAATTACAGATATTTAGTAAAAATAGAACAAAAGTGGTAATTTACATGTTACACTTATGTTTTTACCATAAAATTACACAACTTTTACAACTGAGGAAAAAGAAAATAAGTATTAATTTACACGTTAACCCTAAAACACATGCTAAACTATAATGTCCACTTAAAAAAGTTTTTACAAATAGAAATGTGTTGTTTTGTAAATTTACATCATGTTATTGTGTGTAAATCAGCAAGAAAAATATAAATTTATTTTAGACAGTTGCTTTTGTTTTTTTGTTTTTTAAAACAGCTTTATAATGGATTTAAAAATGGTCAACAATTTAAAAATTAAATAAATTAAAATAAATGTATTTTTATTACACAGATTTTTCTCAGTTTTGACTGTACATTTACAGTTTTTACTGTGTTTAAATCAGCTAAAAATATCATCATTTTATAGACAGTTGCCATTTAAAAAAACAAAAAAAAACAAAACAAAATAGTAAATAATATTTTTCACAATTTATTTTTATTTTCCAGATTTTTTTTATCTGTTTTGTGAAATTACAGCCAATAAGTAAAATTAAATGAAAAAAGCAAAAGTATTAATTTACATGGAAACCTAATTTTAATTTGTAACCATAAAATGACACATAAACTTTATTTAAATCAGCTAAAATTTATATTATTTCACAGACATTTGTCTTGTCGTTTATAGTTTTTTGCAGGTTTCTAACTTACAGTATTCCACATTTTTAACGTATGAAAGTTTTGCAGGTTTTTACAGTTTTCAAACGTTTATTTATTTTCCTTCCACCCCTGCAGATTATTTCAGGTTCGTCGTCTGTAGTTTTTATTTTGCACATCAGTGTTTGTCCTCTAATGGTGCCACCGTGGTTTCAAACCAACATGTTTAAGACACATTTACAAAGAGGAGATGGTTTCTTCCAGTCATGAACCTTTCAGTGTGTCTTCAGTGACCACCGTGGCTCCAGCAGGTATTTAAGTTTCTTGCGTTTTATTTGTTAAGACAACAGACGGAGGTTGGACGGAGCAGGACTGTGTTAGTGGCATCACCCACAGCTGCATCGCATAACAGGAACAACATGTTAGCAGCAGGCGGATTTCTTCACGCTGACGCAGACCATGACTCTTGTGTTTAGTTTTTTCTTTCCACTCGCGCTGCTTTAACCCTCTGGCCGCCCGACCGCGACGCCGAACCGAGCGAGGCGTCCGCTCCACAAAGGAGGCGCAGGAAGAGGCCGGAGATTAGCCGGCGGTAATGAGCGCTCAGGAATTTTAAGTCCGTCCGTCGAGGCCCGTCCGACTTCGAGGAATCTCTGATAGCTGATGTGTGGCTGCACAGATGACACCTGGAGGCCTGTTGTTTTCAGATTTAAGACGAGTTAAAAAGCAGAGAGGAGGAGCAGCAGCTCCTCGGCTTCTCCAGGTCATTTGGTTTAAATGTCCTTAAAGGTTAACCTGTTGGAACATTGACAGAGCTGTTGGCCCAGAGGAGGAACAGAAACAACAAAGAGTCCTCAGAGTCGGCTCGTGACGTTCGCCAAAACTCACGGTTGACCCCTGACCGGCGCAGTAACCCGGTGCTGACCCGCCACCTCCGACCCCGGGCCCGAAACCCGACCCGCCGGGCGATTAGCAGACCAACCGGGTCGTCCGTCGGCGGCTGGACGCCTCTGAGGCCTCTGAGGCCTGCAGTCCGTCAGCATCCAGAGACTTCAGATGTCAGCACAGGACGGGTTTAACAAAGTCACGCTGTTTAAATCAGCTAATATGTCAGTGTTACAGAGATATCTGCTGTTTTATTGTAGTTGTTACAGAATTCAGCTGCTTTTAATGGACTTTTTC
>NW_007578429.1:182196-187982 GCF_000690725.1 Stegastes partitus | reverse complement strand
TGATGATACAATTACACTATTTTAATGCATTTAAATCTGCTATTTTACAGATGTTAGTTCTTATTTTAACAGTTTTTAAACGTTATGGTATTCCGCTGTTTTTTTAATGTGCTTTTCATGGCACTTCTGAACCGTTATCAGTCATTTTGGATGAGTTTTATGCACGATTTATGCTGTTTTGGCCACATTTTAAGTCATTTTGGACACATTTTCTCTAATTTTGGCCAAGTTTTACATCATTTGGACACATCTTGGGCTGTTTCTGGTGTCAGTGCGATAATTGCCTTTTTGATTTGTGGCGCTAAAGATGGGAAAATGTTTATGCTGAGATCATGTCAACCATCTGTGTTTTTGCAAGTGTAAGTTTCCTAATAACACAATGAAATAATGAATAAAAACAACTCTTGTAGCCCAGAGCGCTTCATGGAGTCATCCTCATGTTACCACAACACTTCGATTTCCCTGCAGCTATTACAAAATAGTAAAACAAAGGCCCAACCTAGAAAAAATGGGACTTTTCTCTCAGCACAAACACCTCAGTTGGGTTGTTGTTTGCCTCTTTTTTTTTTTTTTCTTTTCCATGCGGTGGCACAAGAAAAACCCGCGAGGCTCGATGATAGAGTATCAATAGGGCGGTGACCTCATCCGGCGCTCGCCGAGTCGAGGATCTCTGATTAGAGGTGCACAGATCCCCTGGGACTCGCTGCAGAAGTGGCCTTAATAGGATCTGATGCTTTTGGCCCGGGGCTCCGCTGGCTGCTGTGCTCGGCCCGGGCGTTGCCAGGGAACCGCGCCGGTACGCCGGCTGCGGTAGGTGGCCGCCGCTGCTTTTGATCGAAGCCTCGCCGGCGTGCCGGTGCGCGAGCTCGCCATAAATGGTCAATGATTCAAAAGGCTCGCAACGGGCCGCTCGGCGCTGTGGAAATGCAGGTATGCGACTCATCCAGTAAAACAATAAAACGGCGGCGGGAGGTTTTGTTTGATTTGACAGACCTGCTCAGGCTTCGACCTTCGCTTGTGGTCGTCAAAGTTTGATGTCACCTGGCGGCGGCGCAAACGTGATCAACGGCAGATGTGCTCGGGGGAGAGCTGTTGACACCACGCCGCGGGAAGATCGTATATCACAACAGCTGACGTCAGGAAGTCTCAGGAATGAGCGCCGCTGCAAGGCCAAGAATGTCCCATTGTTCCGCCCGGCGCTGCGTCTGCCTCGACTTGTGCGCCTCTCCAGCGCCTGTTAGCCGGATCAGATCCGCTGGCCGGGGAGGACGGGATGACTCAGGCCTTCTAAAGCCAGCCTCGCTTTTAAGGCGCAAACTTGAGTAACTTAAAATTACAAGTCCCGAGCATAAATCTGTCACCTCGCAGGACACCAGATCCTTTCTGCTCCAAATTTAGAAGCAAAAACAAAATATGCAACAAGAGTTATCGACCCCTTTATGAACATTAATCCACATCCTGTCCAGTATCTGAACAAGTACACTGCAGATGAGGCGGGTTGTCCAAATGCTGCACCTTAGTGGATGTTTATTTTTGCATTTTTTACCTCATTTTGTCAGTTTTATTCGTAGGTTGCAGCTGAACAACTCAGTGTTTCATTAGAAGAAGAAGCCGTTTAATGTTGAGTGTTTGTCGTCTTCGTCTCGCCGACACCTTTGCGTCGGTTCTTCTTCTAGCTGCGGCACAAACAGACGCTTTCTTGTCGCTTCTATTTTTGCAGCACTAGTTTTTTTTCCTCCTCCAGCCTCATCAGCGTCCTGATTGATACCACCCTGTTGTGACTCTTTGTTCCCGTGTCGGTGCGTATAAGCCGCTCTGTTTAACCGGACCGGCTGTGGACAGAGAGCGGCCCCGCGGGGTCCGGCTCGGCTCAGATAAGATAAGAGCGAAGGTGAGAAAGTGGCCGAGGTGAGATTTCGCCGGCTGGACGGGCGGTTTGGCGCTCGCCGGCTCCCCCCCCTGTAGTTGCTAAGCTCCTTTGTTTGTGTGTTGCTCTGCCTTTGGCTCCAGCGGTGCGTATCAGGTTACATGTGGGAATGAAGCGTAGTGTTAGTTCAGCAGTTCCTTTGTCCCCCGAGTTGTGAATCCACTATCTAATGAATCTGGGAGCTCCGACTCGGCTCCGTGTAATTGCACACCTACGTTTCTCTCACTCGGCCTTAAATAGAATCGGATCGCTGAATAAAACATTCGATTGCGCCGCCGTGGCGTCGACGTCGCTGGGCGGAGTCGGTTGTGTGTTTTTTTTTTCTCCCGAAGCAGTTATTTCCCAACTTTAATTAAACTCCAGGTAGAACTCCTGATTAGACTCTCTGAATGTATGATTCTCTGGTCTGACCCAGTTTGTTGCCGGTGCCGCTCCGTGTTGTTCTGCGGAGCTCAAAGGGAGGTTAAATGCCTTAATGGGAGACACATGTTGTAGTCGGTTTATTGTTTGGAAATACCTGCGCTAACAGCTCTCTCCCCGGCCGACCCCTTCGTTGAGGTCATCCGCAATTACATGCAACGACGGGAATTCGCCGTTTCGCCGCCTCCGAAGCGAAGCCAGGTTCGCATTCGTGGGCCGTGACAGGACGTCTCGGCACCTGCGTCTTGTGTTTGTGTTTGTTTTTTCTCTAAATGTTGGCGCTAATTTGTCTGCGTTTCTTGAAGAACTACTGATGTTGGTAGACTTTGTAGGTATGGTTCGTAGAGTTTAGAGGTGTCGGGACTTCCTGTTCGGGACTCAAGACGCTCTATTGGAAACCGTTTGGGAACACTACGATGACTACCACGACAAAGATGGGTGGATCGGACGAAAGCTAAACGCAGACATTGTTAAACCGGAGTCGGGTTTTGGGTCACTCATTAAAGATGGGGCCACCTCATCTCCTCGTTAGCTTGTTGCTAACAGTTTAGACTAGGCCGAAGCAAAAACAAACGCCAGAGACGCTCTAAAAGCAGCAAAATTCAGTGTTTTTATAGACACGTGTTATAAGTAATCCATCGACCTTTCGTCCACATTATAACAAACACACTCATCCACAACTTATCCAATATTGTCGAACACGAG
Source organism: Stegastes partitus (assembly GCF_000690725.1). Classification (NCBI taxonomy): domain Eukaryota; kingdom Metazoa; phylum Chordata; class Actinopteri; family Pomacentridae; genus Stegastes; species Stegastes partitus. Next base: position 184,930 of record NW_007578429.1, on the reverse strand, counting down.
TACAGTACAGTTGAGGCTAATTTTCTAAACGCTGCACCTTTATAGGTCCTTATTTTGTTGGTTGTTAGTTGGTTGCAGCAGTATAGACAGACTTTTTGAAGAAAAACAAAGTGGTTTAGTGTTTGGTATTTGTTGTTTTCACCGTACCAGATTGCTGTAAACCCCCTACAACTGCTATTAGCCGTTAGCGTGCAAAAACGGCCAACGTCGACCACTTTATGCAACCTGAGTCATGCTAGAGATGTTAATGAGGTTGTGTTTGACTGTTACCACTTTGTTAAAGGTATAACAACTGGAATTTTTGTGAATATTCGCCTTTATTTTCTTCCTGATTGCAGATATTAGGCTCATATTTGTGCACCAAGCGTCCAATCCTGCAGCTGGTTAGCTCATGCTAGCTGTATGCTAACAGACATCAATCTTCTCGTTGAGCAGAGAAAGCCTTCGAGTGTAAACAAAGCAGAGCTCAGCTGCATTCCTCACATTAAACATTAGCCCTCGTAGTTTCCAAAGCAGCATTGTGAACCAGTTCAACACCAGGTTCTGGGTTTAAAGGGTCCACCTGTTCTGTCTCCTTCATCCTGTTGCTCTGATTTCACAGCTAACGGGCCAGTTTTGGTTCCTGCGGACCCTCTTCTATGTCATCAACCTGTTTTTTTGCTTCTGCATCATGAAAATAGAAATAAATGGAGATTTCACGGCAGCACATGGAAGTATTTAGTCGTGTACGACGCGCTCTCTCTTTTTTAATAAACCTCCGTTGTACCTGCCTTCATTTCCTGGACATAATAAGAAAACATAATCGCGACTTCCCGTCCCGAGAGTCGCCCCCCCGTGTTACCACAACAATCACATCTCCCCCTTTAGCCCGCCGCCGCTAACGTATACACTGCGATTCCGATGCCAGCTCCAGTCGCGAGTTGAAAAGTTCAAATGTAAAACAGAGGCTAGCGCTGCGAGGGAGGACGGCCATAAAACACTGCTAGATTAGAACACAATGCGCTCAGTGTGGCGGTGTTTGCTGAGCTGAAAGACGCCTCTATCTGGGTTTGGAGAGTCTGTGTGAGAGCCCAGGTAACTGTTTAACTCATAACCTCATCCGTTAGAGCCACTGCAGCTATTTATAACCGCCGCAGGTTAATGAAAAATACATGATCCCGTTCTTTGTCTTCCTCAGGTCCGAACGCTATTCGTCAGCGGGCTGCCGCTGGATATCAAACCTCGGGAGCTGTATCTCCTCTTCAGACCATTTAAGGTATGTTTGTATGTTTTGAGGGAAGGGCGGCAGCTATTCTTAGCGGCCGTCTTTCCAGCAGTCAATGGGACCTCCATTAATGGTGATGAAATAAACTGCAATGGAAACTCTCCCGCAAGGTTCAAGTGTCTGTCATCCCCGAGCCCAGGTTCAATCACGTCCTGATCCGCGGGATGCTTCTGAGTGCGCCTCATGGAAACATGGCCGCATGCCCCAAACACAAAACAACAAAAAGGCCGTTAGCTTCGCCCCAGAGACTCCGTTTAGTCGCTTCACTTCAGGTGGAGAGTTTGTAGGGTTTTATTTTTGGGAAAGAAAAACGCAGCTTTCGAGCTCTTGGGCGACCGCTATGCGTCTGATCCCTGCTCTGCTACGTAATGGTTTATGTGAGGAGCGGTGAAAGCAGTAAATCTTGATTAATCAGGTTAGACCCCACAATCCAGTCCATATGGTCCCCATAAACGCTCCGTGACCCGTCAAACAGCCGAGCTGAGCCGGCCGTGACCCTGCCATGTAAAGACATGCAGAACTTTTCACTGAGCGCAAAAATAGTTTTTATACTAGAACCCCTAAAATATCTTGTTATTGTACACACACACACACATATATATATATAGTTGTTTTATGACGTATTGCAGTAAGTTACTGTAGACATGCAGCCAGAGTTTAACAGCAACGTCGCACATTTTAGAAAATACTCTAAAAAACTGAGGCTAACGGTGAAAACATTAAGAAGAAAAATCTAAAAATTACGTCTGAAAATTGTGGAATATTGTGACATTTAAAACCTGTAAAAAAGGAACTGTGAAAATTCTTTTTTTTTAGCTGATTTAAGTACAATCAGACATTATTAAAGATGCTAATTTGTAAAAATACCTGTCTCTGATGTGAACATTATTTACAGTTTTTACTGTTTTTTTCTCAGTCAACATGTAAATTAATAACTTTTTCTGTGATTTAAAAAAAATCAGAAAAACAAAATCTGTTTAAAGAATATTCTCAGTTTTTTCATCATTAATATATAGATTTTTTTTTTTTTTTTAAACGGTAAATATCAGTAAAATAACGTCACTAACTAATAATATTTTACAGATTTTTCCTGTTTTGGTAAATTCAGATAATATCTGTTAAAATCCCACGAAAAAAGTACATGTTGACTGTAAAAATAAACAACAACTAATTTTTACAATTTTAAAAACAGAAAATTATATCATTTACGTTTTTTTACTTTTTCTGAATATTTTGCATTTTAAGTTTTTTTTTTGTTTTTTTTGTTCAGTCTTCTGCTTACAGAAAAAAATATTAATTTACATGGTAACTGTAAAAATATATTTTTTAAAAATTAAACTACAACATTCTGTATTTTTAATTTTTTTTTTAAGTTTATTGTATTATTTTCACAATTGTGTTCTGCTTACAGAAAAAAGTCTTAATTCACATGTTGACTGCAAAAAACAAACAACTAGTTTTTGCTATATT
>NW_007578429.1:179675-180654 GCF_000690725.1 Stegastes partitus | reverse complement strand
GAAACAGAAGTGTTCTGTTTAACCCCAAAAAAAATTATTAAAAACTGTAAAATTTGTATCTTTTTGTTGTTGTTGTTGTTGTTTTTTTTTTTTTGCCAAAAGCCAAAACGCTGTGAGGAAAAAAATTAACAAAATTGTAAAAAATTAGTGGAATATGGTAACAATCCAAAGCAGTGAAATGAAGGCAAATATCTGTAAAATGATGTATTTAAATGATTTAAATGTAACTGTATAAAAAATATTAAAACTGCTTATTTTTTATATGAGCGGTATTTTACGGCTTCTACCATTTTTTTTTTGTTTTTTACAATCAACATGTAAATTAATATGTTTTCCCTGATTTTTGTTTCATAAAAATTTAACAAAAAAAAGAAAACCTCTTTTAAAAAATGTTTTACCATTTTTTAAATCCTTAATATAGAGATTTTATTTTTTTTAAATAATGACAAACATTTATAAAATAATGATATTCGTTGATAGCTTGTTTTACAGATCTTCACTGTTTCGTTAAATTCGGAAAACACCTGGTGAAATAACAGAAAAAATATGAATTTACGTAAAATTTATGTAAAATATTAATAATTTACTGTATTTAAGACAGAAAAAAATATAATTTCCTTTTTTTTTTTTGCAGTTAATGAACATTATATAGTTTTAGTTTCTCTCCAGTCCAGTACTGAATAAAATGTATTCGTTAAAATTTTTTTTTTTTAACATGTGACTTTAAAATCGCTCGATTTCACCGTATTTACATTTGTAATTATTTTACAGACAGCAGCCATTATAATTTCACCATATTTATTTTATTTTATTTTATGAGTATGTCACATTTTTCACACATCGTACAAAAGAAGAAAAAAAACAACACTGAAGAAACTCATCGACCACAAATTTACAGTTTCCTCCTATTTTCAAGTGAGCAGAAAACATGATTCAGTTTTCAGAAATGTGTTTTTACGCTTCATTTAAACACATTTTT
>NW_007578429.1:174108-176299 GCF_000690725.1 Stegastes partitus | reverse complement strand
TATTGTATTATTTTCACAATTGTGTTCTGCTTACAGAAAAAAGTCTTAATTCACATGTTGACTGCAAAAAACAAACAACTAGTTTTTGCTATATTAAAAACAGAAAATGATGTAATTTACAGTTTTTTGCATTTTATGAACATTCTGTGTTTCTAAATTTTTATTTTATATTTTTTCTTGTTTTCACAATTTTGTTCTGGTTATAGAAAAAAGGTATTAATTTACATGGTAGCTGTAAAAAAAATTATGTATTTTCTGTATTTTTACCAACAGTAATTTGCTGCTTTGTCGTGTGTGACTGGTATATTTACATCTGTAGTTTTTTTTTTTTACAGAGGATAGCCTTTATTTTCACCATTTTTATTTAAACTTTTTTTTTCAGTTTTTGACTATATTTCACTGTTTTTTACACCCTTGCTCCTCAATATATAACAATCTGTCCAGTCTGTATGAACACAGTTTATTATTGGGTGATATTTTACTGTAGAATCATCATTTAACTGCTCAAGAGTTTAGTTTACAGGACTGACGTGTTGTTGCTGGTGTTTGCTGTAATATTAGAGGAGCATTTAGATGCACTTTAGCTTTAGTTTTTCCACAGTTCTGACGTTGTCTTTGTGTTCGTTTCAGGGCTACGAGGGCTCCTTGATCAAACTCACTTCGAAGCAGGTAAACGTCTTGTTACGCAACCTCTTTCCCACCAAACATTCCTCCTGCGTGCTGCTTTCTTTCCCTCTCGCTGTTATCGGCACATGAAGGATTAGCAGCCTTTAGTCAGGAAGTATCTTTAACAGAGAGAAAAAAGAGGAGTTAGAGGAGTTAGGAGAGGAGGGGGAAGGGAGACGGCGTTGCACCGACTTGCCTTTGGCAGTCGGCGGAGTGCTCGCGGCCGTGGACCGTCGGCTCTGGTGGGACGACGGGGATGTGGAGGGAAGGAATCCAGAGAAGCCGACGGTTTGACGGGTCGGGCCTCCGGGGGGCTGCAGACGAGCTCAGCTGGCAGGTGTCCACAGCTCAGCAGCTTCACGTCTTATTAGCTCGTTACAGCGCTCGTTAGGAGGCTTCAGGGCGGCCTGGACCGAGCCTGATACCTCCAGAACAAAGCAGAGTCAGAACACGTGGAAACATCAGGACGCACTTTGTTTCTGTGAAGGTTTCATAGAGAAGGTGTCACTTAAACCTTCCTCCTCCTCCTCCTCCTCCTCCTCTTTCTCTTTGTTTTGCTAATGACAATAAATCAATCGATCGGCCCGGCCCGGCCCGGCCCGAGGACCAGCAGCCATCTCCATATATAGCAGCAGAGCCTTTCTATTTATATTCCTGCTGCGCTTCCTCCTCCTGACGTCTTCACTTCGCCTTTTTTTCTTTCTTTTCTTTCCTTTTCTTCTCCTCGCTCTGCAAAATTCCCACAACCCTCGACTGCTGCTGCAGATCAGAGGCGGCGTCGCGACCCCACGGGACCGACGTGTTCCGAGCTTGTTCTGTTGTTGTTGTTTTTTTTTTTTTACCTCCTCCACAGCATCCACACATGCAAACAGCAGCAGAGCTCTTTTGTCAGTCAGACACCTGACAGCCTCACCTGTACCGACGTTCAGCCAGAATGTAAAACACGGAACAGAGACGCCAACACGCACCACTGACAGGATAACTGATAACCGGACAAAACAGAACATCTATAGTTTATGGTTATTTGTTCTTTTGCAGCCGTTTACACTAAAATGACACCATTTCTACTCGATTTAAAACAGAAAACGGAGCATTTTAAGGTCGTTTATGTCGTAAAACTACAGACAAAATTCTAAATCAATTAACATTAATTGCACATTGACTGTTTACAATGTGTGACCATAAAATGACTCAGATTTAATGTATTTGAATCAGCTGAAAACATCATTACTTTACACATATTTGCCTTGATTTTTGCTGTTCATACAGTTTGTGAACGTCACAGTATTTCACTGTTTTTAAGGTGTTTTTTCTGGAACTCTTGCTGGCAGATTTTTACCGTTATTTAGGAGATTTGTTTTTTCAAAGTATTCAACTTTCTGCTAATTTGTTTTGGGTGCCAGATAATCTGTCTCCCTAAAATTTCTTGCTTCTTGTCATAAAGTGCAATAAATTACTGTAAAAGTAAAGCTGAAACAGAAGTGTTCTGTTTCACCAAAAAAATTATTAAAAACTGTAAAATTTG
>NW_007578429.1:171421-173538 GCF_000690725.1 Stegastes partitus | reverse complement strand
GATTCAGTTTTCAGAAATGTGTTTTTACGCTTCATTTAAACACATTTTTGGCTGTTTTCTGCAGTAAAATCACAGACATACCTATTTTTTTAAACAACTGACTCACATCTGCGTCAGTAATCTGTATTTTTTCAGATTCATCGTCATAAACAGCTCTGACATTTTTTACAAACATAAAACCTCCTCCTCTTGTTTTTTCCTGTCCGACCAGAACAGAAGACGAGTGAAGCCACTCTGACAGTCTGAGCTCTTGCTTTCCTTCACCTCTGACCTCTGAATTCCCTCCTTGTTTGCCTTCGTCCTTCGTCCTCCTCCTCCTTCCTCCTCCTCCTCCTCCTCCGACTCGCCGCTCGCTGCCCGTATTTGGGCAAAAAAAAAAAGCCCGAGCAGCGTCTGATTGATGAACTCTGTGTGCGAGCTTCGGTTTTCTGTTTCCGCGTCGCTTCATAAACAAAGAGGAAGAGACAGACGAGGAGGAGGAAGGAGGAGGAAGGAGGCTGATAGGAGATGAAAAATATATAAATATACAGAAAACACAACATGTCTTTGTCGCTCAGACAGAAGTGCCGACTCAGCGCTCTGCCCTAAACCATGTCTGCTGCCTTTGTTCTGTCTCCCCAGCCGGTGGGCTTTGTCAGCTTTGACAGTCGATCAGAGGCCGAGGCTGCCAAGAACGCCTTGAACGTAAGTGTCACGCCCTCTACACCACCATCAACACCATGAACATGAACATCTCCTGCTGCAGCACCAGCCTCCTTTGCTTTGGGTTTCTGGGAGAACATCAGCCTCCTTCCTGCACGTATAAATAGCAGATATTGATCCGGGCTTTAGCTTTAATCTGCCTGGATGAGGAGCAGGGCTTTATAAGTATGAACAGACCGTAATGAAGCCAAAAGTTTGTCTTGTTGTCACGGGAAGAAAAAAAAAAAACAGTCAACTTCCAGATGCATCAAAGAGACGAAGACGACGACGAGCGCTGAGAGTTGAATCTTGTTTTTCGGGGAAAAGGCTCCGAGTCCCGGCGGGTCGTATGGAGATTCATCCATCTGCATATTGAAACAATACCAGAGAGGAAGGAGGAAGTTTGGTTCTTCTGGATTCTCTCGTTTCAAGGTGGTTCAAACAGAGGTGTGCTCAGGCCTCGTTAAATCCGCGCTGATGCATCCGTCCAATCCCACTTAATGCCTCCCTTCATGAGGCCTCGCCTTGTTGCAGCCTGCAGGGACCAGCCCAGATCCTCGCTTACCGCCGCCGCACATCATCAAACGAGGTTAATTGGAAGCCGTCGGGTCGCAAACAAACAGCGTTTCCTTTTAACTGACCTTTCTGTCTTTATTTAAACAAAAAACAAAGGCGAGGTGTGAGCGTCGGACGGCGTTTAGCAGCGACGTCTTCGTTGAACCACGACGGGTTTTTGATCCAGCGTCTAAATTCTGTCGTAAAAGAAGAGATGAATTCAAATCTCCAGACGTCTTGAACGACGCCAGGAAACAGTAAAATAGATGCACAGACCCAAATAAAACAGACCAAAGCTGTCGATTAAGTAGAAAATATGCATATTTATAAATGATAATCAGCATTTTACACTAAAATTTCAGCATTTCTACTGAATTTATAACAAAAAACATCATGACGTGGTTGGTATCTGCTGTGATTTTGTTAAACTGTTATTTTACGTGACATGTTGTAAAATCCTGGATAAAGGTAATCAATAATTATTAGTAATTGAAGAATGTTAAAAACATCAATATTTGTTCTTTTACGATGTGTGACCATAAAATGACAGATTGAAAATGACAGAAAAAATAAACATTTTTTTAGCTAAGTAAATTAATACATTTTCTGTGATTTATATTTAATTATGATTTAACAAAACAGTAAAAATCTGTTGTTAAAAAAAAGTGTTTTAAAAATATTTACCATTATTTAATCCATAATGATTATAAATAAATCTAAATATTTTTTTAAAAATAACAACAAATGTTTATAAATAATGAACTACCTGATAAACATGTTTTTATTTAATTATTATTATTTTTAACAGATTTTTCTATTTTGTAAAATTCAGAAAATATTTAGTAAAATAACAGAAAAATATTAATCTACATGTTGACTGT
>NW_007578429.1:167181-171376 GCF_000690725.1 Stegastes partitus | reverse complement strand
CAAAAATACACAAAAAAATGTCCACAATGACCCAGAAATGGTCTAAAAACATGAAAAGCCTCCAAAATTACTCAAAAAATGACTCAAAGTGACGTTAAAGTCGTCCAGATTAGACGATAAACATCCAGGATTAACCAAAACCAGTTTGGTTTTCAGTTATTTGGACAAATTCTGAGTCATTTTGAGGAATTTTTTGAGGTGTTTGTTGGTTCGGTTCTGACCTGAAACCAGGTCCAGTGTTTATACCGAGACGCCTGGATGGATGTAAAGAGTTCTGAGGCTCAGAAATGATGAAAACATGGACTTGAAGGGCGTCGAACTCTGGAGATATTCACGGTATGAAGGTGGAGCTCTGTGTGGCTTCAGTAAAGTCACTGTAGATGCAGAACCAGCTGGTTCTGAGGAGGTCGGGCAGAACTTTTATCTTGTATCAGCGACGTTGTTGTTGGTTGATTACGTCCAGAGTCCAGGAGGTTGTTCTGGAGTGATCGGCTCGCTGCTGGAGCTACTTCTCCATCCTCGCCTTCCACATGAGGAGGAAGTTCTACCAACAGCTCCTCCCTCCTCCTCCTCCACCTCCTCTTCCTCCCCACCCGTCCACCTGCCGCCGCTCCTCCTCCTCCTCCTCCTCCTCCTGCTCCTCCTCCTCACCCCACTGGTGCTCTTCTTCTTCTTCTTCTTTCCACAGATGAGCTCACAGTGCCCGCTCTCTATCCCAGCAGCCCAGACGTGTGGGCTTCGTACCCGCTGTACCCGGCGGAGCTGTCGCCGGCCCTCCCACCCGCTTTCACCTACCCCTCCTCGCTCCNAATTATGATTTAACAAAACAGTAAAAATCTGTTGTTAAAAAAAAGTGTTTTAAAAATATTTACCATTATTTAATCCATAATGATTATAAATAAATCTAAATATTTTTTTAAAAATAACAACAAATGTTTATAAATAATGAACTACCTGATAAACATGTTTTTATTTAATTATTATTATTTTTAACAGATTTTTCTATTTTGTAAAATTCAGAAAATATTTAGTAAAATAACAGAAAAATATTAATCTACATGTTGACTGTGAAAAAAAAAATTTAAATTTAAAAAAAAAAAAAAAACTGAAAAAAACCCAAAACCGACTCACCACAGAATTATGTTTTTTAAACTGTTTTTAATTCAGCAAAAATAATAATAATAAAAAAATAATGATATTTTTCTTTACAGCTTATAGGCATTACTGTATTTTTTACATTTTTTTAAAAACAGATTTTGTTTCCTGTATTTTTTATTATTTTTTCCCCCTGCTCCACTAAAATCACTCGACCACTAATTTTCTCAGATATTTATTTCCTTTAATGAGCCAAACGTGGAATATTTTTGGCATCACTCGATCCTTAACGTACAGATTTATTTCTCCGAACATCGCCGGTTATCTGTGAACTAGAGAGATGAGAGGAAGTGACATCGCCTCCCACCGGACGCCTCGACAACAGAGGAGCCGTCAGAGCAGCGCCGAGGCCGATATCAAACCTGCTCAGGTCTAAATCCGTCTCCTTCATCACCACTTCAAGGCACCAGACAGCCAGCCGAGTATTTATAACTCCACCGGCTTCAGCGCCGAGCCCGCTTATCGGTTCTGTCAGCACGTTTCAGGCTGAAGCGTCGCAGCGAAACGTCGGATCCCTCACGGTGCTGATGGGAGTCGTGATGTCGTGAATCAATGAATCAGTGAATCTGAATCTGGGCTGGACGTTGTCACAAAACAAATCACCTGAAAGAGGAAAACAGTCGACTAAACGTGCACAGAGGTCCAATTAACTCCAATTAACCAGTTAAAACATGAAGGATGCAGGAAACTGGACGTTAAAATGAGAGGATTTCAAAATAAAACATGACAAAAAGTGTTTGCACTCGTCTGCATGAATCTTTTTGAGTTGAGGCAACTTTCAATAAAATTGTGTTCAACCAATGAACTGAATGAAGTTGGATGAATTTACTTTTGCTCTTTAATCAACTGTATTTTTTTTAACTTGTGATTTGTTGCATAAACACACGTTTTGGTGATCGAGATCATTTAGGGTCGTTTTTTTGTCATTTCGTACGAACTACAGACATTTTTATTTGTACTTTTAGGTAAAATTTTGACGTGTTGAACACTTTATGAAATATATTTTACACTCTTGGACGCATTTTAGGTCATTTTTCACAACTAAAATTATTATTATGCAAGTTATATGACATTTTTGGTACATTTTGGATCTTTTTGAGCCTTTTTTAAAATAATCTCAGAAAAATTTTAGGTCATTTTCAACAATTTTTTGGGTCATTTTTGACGACAGTTTTGACCGTTTTTGACTATTTGTGGCTCAGATTGTACATTCTTGATCGGGTTTTTATGTAACTTTGGACAATTTATGAGACTTTTTTGACATTTTTTTGTAATTTGGGGCCAAACTGAAACATAAACACATCCAGGGAACCAATTCTGTGTCATTAAATTGCTGAAATTAGACTGTTTAAACTTTAAATATACTGAAGTTATTGTTTAGGAGATCAGGAGGGATCGACTGTTCATGTAATGACCTGATCAGTCGTCCTCCATGTGACTCATCAACACCTCAGTGATGGTCCGACCTCCAGTATCACCCTAAATCTCTGATATTCAGCTTTTCGACGCCGTCCTGCTGTCGCTAACGGATCTCTTTCCCGGTTGGTTTCAGGGCGTCCGTTTCGACCCGGAGATCCCTCAGACCCTGCGGCTGGAGTTCGCCAAAGCCAACACCAAGATGGCCAAGAACAAGCTGGTGGGGACGCCCAACCCGCCGCCGTCGCAGCAGAGCCCCGGGCCTCAGTTCATCAGCAGAGACCCCTGTGAGTTTCACTTTCACTTCGTCCTGCTTCAGCTCCTGCTTGTTGTTCTGTCGCCGTCGTGTTGGAGCTGCTTCCTCGCTAGTCAGAGTCAGAGTTCATCGTCTAAACTCCTGATTGGACCCTTTAGACAGGAGTTTCTGCTAAATGCTTAAACATGGGCCAGCTGTGGTAGCACATTCCTGCTCAGTGACCACACCGCCCTTATCTGGGATCTTCTCTTTTTTCATTATTATTATTACTCTTGAAGCCAGAGGACGGGTGTGTGTCGGAGGAAAATGGAAGGAAACGATTAATGAAGCCCTGACGTAAGCCGCCGTGGTTTCCTGACAGGAGACGTTTGAATCAGATCATGAGCAGACGAGGGAACAAACTCCCGCCTCTCGTTGTTTCGCTCCGACTCGGCGAGTTAATCATCGAGACGCTTTTCTGTCCTTTTACCCCCCAAAACACGAGACGCGATCACGAGGGTGTGAATAACCTGCGACGCCTCACTTCATGTGCGATGAAGCCGCCTGGATGTCTGCAGACAGCCGAAAACTCCACCTAAAGCTGCTGTTTGCTTCGTTTCTGAGCAGATTTAGACGTCCGGTGGCCAAAAAATCTCATCATAAAACCATAAAAATGAGTCACAGCCTCCACATGAGCTGCTCAGAATCAGCTGGTTCATTATCTACGAAACCTTTAGTGTGTTTAACGAAGTCACGCAAAGTTTTACCGCCGTAACGTGAGTAGTTTTAGAGTGAGAAGTGCTCAGAGCTCCATCGGTGCAGCAGATTCTCAGGATGAAAAACTGGAACCAGATCAGTTTCACATCCGTCCAGGTGTCACAGTCTGAACAATAATCTGGCTTTAGTGGCAAAACGAGACAGAAAATGACCAAAAAAACAAGACAAACAATGTGAAAATGGACAAAGAAGAGACTCAAAATTAGACAAACGAGACACGAAATGATGAAAAACAAAAACAGCATCAGGTTTACGTCCATCCTGGTGTCTCAGTCTGAACACTGGATCTAGTTCCTGTAACCAGCTGGTAGCATCAGTATTATACTTTCACCAGTTTACTGTCTATGACAGTGAAGCACGGCGGTGGCAGCATCATGATGTGTGGCTGGAGGAACCTCTATAAAGTGCATTCTGGGTAAACTTCCCAGGCTGACGTGTGATGCTGGTGGGTCAGAACCAGTTCTGGACGATGAAAGGATCAGTTTTTACCTTCATTTGGTACCAGGATCAGCTTTTTAACGCTCTGAGTTTGTTATTAAGACAAATAGTTCTGAGCAGAAGCGAGACTTTGACCCTGGACTGGATCTTTTTACAATGTTTGGCTCATTTTGT
>NW_007578429.1:163596-165793 GCF_000690725.1 Stegastes partitus | reverse complement strand
GCCGCCACCATCGCTGCACATCCACAGCACGTTAAAAATGGCCGCCGTCGTGGTTTAGAGTAAAAAAACGACATTAATGGATTAAAATGATGTGAATAATTTACATGTTAAGGCTCTAAACGCTACAAAAAAACCCGACTGTAGAACACGCTGTGGCCGAAACTGAACAGTTATTATTATTATTATCATTATTATTATTATCGGTTACAGAGCTGATGATGATGATTTGATTTTTATTTTAATGGTTAAAACCAAAAATCTTGTTTTGATTTAAAATATAAATGAATGGGTTTACATTTGTTTTAACTTTATTTTTGTCACATTCAGACAAACTTGAAGAAAAATAGTAAAGTTTAAACAAAAAATATTTATTTATCCTTAAAAAAAAACAAGATGTTTGATTTAACCATTTAAAAAAAAAAAACATAAATTTAACGATATATTTTCTCCATTTTTTATTTATTTTTTATGGAAAAAGGTTACACTTTTTTTTTTTTTTTTAAAGTACATTTGTTTATGAGGAATTTCATTATTATTCTTCTATTTAAACAAATTTACACCAAATTTTTTATTTATGTAACAACATAACAATTGAATATATGTATACAATCTGGAATATATGTATATCGTTTTATTTACTGCTTTAAAAAAAAACAGCTTAAATGTTAAACCAAACGTGTTGTTTTGAAGTAAATCTGCTTCACAGGAGTTGTACAATTTCATCAAAATTAAACTCATTTATTTCTACTTTTAAAATATACAAAATACTTGATTTAACCATAAAAACTTATATGTTTTGTTTTTTATTACATTTTTTAAAATTTTATTTTGATAGTTAAACCAAACTTCTTGCATTGTTTTGAGGTCATGGAGGTCAGTCTTGTCTTTGCAGGATTTTTCTGATTTTTCTTACAGGCAGACAAACACGTTGAGGTTTTTAACAGTTCTGCTAAATGCTGGTTCAGCTTTTTATTCTCTTTAACCGTTTAATTGCAGCAGAAACATCAGGCGTCGCCTCTAAAACGTCGCTCGGTCGGTTCCTCTGCTTCAAACTGAGACCACGAAGGCGGAAATTGGACATAATTGAATTTGTTTCACTGATAATGAAATTACTGAGTTTATAAATATTTAATCTGGGCTCCATAAAACACTTTCTGTTTTTTACTCTTCTCTCTTGAGGAGCTGTTACCTGATCCCAGGAACTTCCAGGAATCAAACTAAAGAACCGTTTTCACTGACTTTTAAGAGCTCCGAGTCGGAAAAATCATGAAAAATAACTGTTCTATAGATTCAGAAATGTGCTTTTTAACAGTCGGAGTGAAGATGCAGGTGAATGCTGATGATTTTAACAAAAAAAAGTCAGTAAAAATCTGCTTAAAGTGCTGATTTGGTCTCAAATCCTGGAAACGTGGTCCCAGATTCATCAGTGAAACAGTTCTAGTTCGTTAATAGTTCATATTTATTAAGTTCAAGAAAAGGTAAGAAGTCGCTCGGCGCCGCGGCTTCCGGTTCCTGCCCATCGATTTTTTTAAAAACCCACTCAGAAAGGTTTGCATCATGGTTGTAGCGTCGTCTGCCTCATTAATTAAATCCCTGCGTCTCAGCCGACCAGCTTTCTGGAGGTCTTCTAATCTGCGGGTTCACATGAGGGTCCAGCATCGATCCCGTTAAACTGTTCTCATGAAGCCGGTTTGCTGCTCTCAGCCTCACAGCTGCTGCATCTGAACGTTTTTATTTCTGAGGCGCTAAACGTGCTCAGATCCGGGCTGCCGGCGCCGTTCGTCTTCCTTCCACTTGTGATGCAGAGACTCTGGTCACTGAGGTGTTAAAACCTCCCGACAAAGACGCCGGCTGAAGCTCGGCTGATGTCAGAATACCAAATGAGCGTCGAATCTGCAGAGCCGGCGTTTCCTCCACGCATCAGATATGTGCACACAAAGCCCAGCCGGCTCCGGGGATTGTGGGTAATGTCAGCAGATGTGACGCATGCAAATGTTGTGGATGTATAAAACGGGATCTGGTTCACCTGTCAGGCTGCCTGCTCTGTCTTCTTCAGCGAGTGTGCTCATAAAAACATCTAAGAAACGTTCCTCCAGACCTCCTCAGAATCAGCTGATGTGTTGTCTGCACTGAGTTTAATGTGTTTAATGAAGCTGTGCAGCGTTTTACCTTCAAACTATGGATATTTTTAGAGTTA
>NW_007578429.1:161710-162767 GCF_000690725.1 Stegastes partitus | reverse complement strand
TTTTTTAGATCCGCTGGCTCCCACCTGCAGACGGAACTCCTCAGGGATGGAAGTCCAGGCAGTTCTGCTGAAGTACGTGTGAGTAGCAGAGCTGCCGTAAACGTTACGACGCTCTGTTTGAAACATATCATATATTATATCCACCCGCTAAGCTAACCTGCTAATTAGTCTGCTGGTCAGCTTCAACCCGGCGCTGGACGAGGCAGCGGGTCAATGAAGCACACGATGGTTCAGATGAAAGGTGGATCTAAAGGGGAGTCCGTTATCTGTTCCCGGCTCAGGTCACCGGCTGCTGACGCTCGACTCCCTCCATTGATGTCGCCGTTGATCTCGGGCATCAAAAGCGTCGAGTCAAACGGAATACGCGATGAGCGCCGACGTTTTAATAAAGCTCGGCAAACACGACCCACATGCTAATCGCTTCGACAGGTAGCGCTAACGCAGGGAAAGTCAATCAGCTCGTTTCACTTGAATCTGAATTTATTATTTCGACAAGCCGTGAGGGAACCGATGCTGAGCTACTTCTGATGTGGTGGGAAAGGTGTTAGCAAAGTTCTGGTCCACTAAACCCAATATTTCATCTGCTTTAACCTGAAAACCTGCTCAAATTAGACAATTTTTATGAGCCAGAGAGGTCTGGGTGCTGAAGGATGGTCAATTTTCCCCCCAAAAATACCAAAAACAAACAAAAAAACAACAAGAAAACAACAAGAAAACAACAAGAAAACAGGCCCTTTTTTACTGTTTTGGTTTAAAATGGAGAAAATTAAAAATCGTAAAAACATTTGGAAGACATGTAATTACCACGTGGTTGCTTAAAACTTAAAACGTTTCTGTTTTGGGTTTAAAATTAAATGAAATGGTCGTTTTGTTGTCAGTTGCAAATTTAAAAAATTTGGGTCCATTTTTCCGGTTTTGGTTTAAAATGGAAAATTATTTTAAAAATCGGAACGCTACAAAACCCAAAAAGAAAATGTGTTTTCCAGTTTCTTACATTTTATTTCATATTTAAATGGACATCCGTAAAACTGATTCTTTTGTTTGTTTGTTTTTCCGT